>NC_079203.1:23861179-24041179 GCF_026745355.1 Beta vulgaris subsp. vulgaris
GATCTACTAACAAAACCCTTGCTCCATTACCTATAATACTCCGTATTTTTAGTAAAAGATCAATTATAATTTTAAGGAAAAATTGTTAGAAACTACCTATTAAAAACACTTTTTTTAAAAAAACTACCTTATATCATGTTTATTTTACAAAACTACCTTATAAGTGGAAAAACTTTAAAAAGCACTACCAAATTCAGAATTTACTAACTATGGTTAACTACTCCCTCCAATTATCCCTCTAATATAAGATTATGAAAATACCCCCTAAATTCAGTACGTTACAATTATGATATCATCACTTTCTTGATCACTTGATGCTCTATCTCTTCCTCAAAAGTCAATCCCAAAAACAAACCAGCAGTATAAGTGTCGAGTAGAGCAAGCTTTGCACCATCATCAAACCATATTCTTCATCATCATCAACGACATCAATTAATGACTCAAAACCCAATTTCTATCTGTTTTTATTACTCATAATGAAGAATAATTGGTGAAGCAAAAGGTTGGGAGAAGAAATTACACAAACGATTTAAGGGGGTATTCAATAGTTAAATGCCGCTGTGAGGGAAATTAACAAAGAGGGGTTGGGTACTTTAAGGGGTATTTTAGTAATCTTATATTAGAGTGACAATTGAAGGAAATAGTTAACCATGGTTAGTAAATTCTGAATTAGGTAGTGCTTTTTAAAGTTTTTCCACTTATAAGGTAGTTTTGTAAAATAAACATGATATTAGGTAGTTTTTTTTAAAAAAGTGTCTTTAATAGATAGTTTCTAACAATTTTTCCTAATTTTAAAAGGATTTTATTTACTAAAGAGGTTTATTATTAATTTTTTTTTTGAGGGGAAAGAGGTTTATTATTAATTATAATGGTTTTAAATAGGCTTTTATGATATATTATGGAGTTTTCAAATAAATTCTAGCCCAAAACATATATTGAGCCTAAGTTTACAAATTATATCCAAGTAGTTACTTTAGTAGTTGATGATATTTCTTAAAAGAAAATCAGAAAAGTTTTTTTTTTAAAAAAAAGGAAAAAGATTTAAAGAATTTCAAAAAAAGATTTATAAAAAGGAAAAAAAAAATTTCGCTGCATCATCTCACGCAACTACGTTTCACGAAGTTTTGGTTACTTTTTGTTTTTTTTCTCATCTTTGAGTTATCTTTTAGTTATTTTACCTTCTATAATTATGTGTTATAGGACAATATATATCTTTTCCTAATCTTAGTTGGATAATCATAAATTTTAGCTATATCCTAGCTAGATTAGTTTATCTTTTTTCCTAAATTCATCTTTTAGTTTTCTAGTCCTATTCCTATTCTACCTATAAATAAGGGTCTCCCTCCATCATATTCTTTACACCAAATTTGAGAAATAAATCTCTTTTCTCAAGTTTAAACTCTTTCTCCCTCTTAGCCTACCTTTCTCTTCGTCCCTAGTAGCTATTAATTTTCAAGGTGCGTGTATTTGTAGATCTTTAATAATTATTTTGCAAGCGTAGTATCATGTTTTTAGGAAAATATTTTCGATTGAAATACATGTTTTTATGAGTTTTATTATGAATTGCATCTGTTTTATATGAACATGGTTGAATATTTACAAATTTTATTTATAAAATTTGAATTATGTCTTTCGTTTAATATATATAAAAAGTTTGATCTTTGAATTCATATTCAAATATTTTAGAAGGAGTTTTATTTTTTGATTCATGTTTAAATATTTAAAAAGGAGTGTTTTTGAACTATTATTAGTTTTCAAATGTTAACCCTTGAGTAAGTTATTTTATTTATCCCTTTATATGGCTAAGTTTTAAGAATTATTATTATTTTTAAAGGAGGATTATTTCAGAAGGATTTTTATTAGATATATGATCTTTTATGATCACAATTATAAAGAGGCAACAACTTGTTATTTATTAGCAAGAACGGTAGCCATTATATTAGTTACCCATGTACTTTTTGTATAAGTCATGTGGACAAGGTAGTAACCCCTAATAATAGACTCGGTAAGGAATACTAAAACTTGAAGGTGTGCCTACTTTAGGAAAGGTACCTAGGCAAGGAAAATTAATTTTTATCAAGATTATATACTTTATATTATACAAGTTTTATCAAGTATATCCAGAAAGGTTTTCGAAATTAAATATTTCAAAAGTTGAATTAAATAAAGTGTTTAATATTCCGCATATACATGTACTCAGTATTTTTACTGACACGCTTTTATTTGTTTTGTTATATGGCTTTGTCCCTGTGATGACCCTATTTTGGCGAGTAGAATTTACAGGTTGATATGATGCATACTTCATATGGGGGAGTTAGTGAGGAATCACGGGTCGTTGAGCCGGCTAGAAAACTTCACTAGTCAAAGAGTTGTTATTTTATTTTCTTTATTTTTATTATTGTCGTCATAGTTGTACAATAAAGTTTATATATATTAATAAAGAGGAGTTATTTAAGTTATTTCCGCTGCATTAGTTTCAAGTTCACTTAGTAGTTAGTATTAAAGCCTTCAACGTTATCACGTGACGGTAATACTCTCAAGTTTCTCAAGGAGTTTTATATTAAAATAAGTTTTCCAAAAAGAGAGAAATTTGGGAAGGGCATATAAGCTAGAGTTTCGCATTCTATTTGCATTTTTTTTAACATTTTATATTATGTGAAAAAAAATTCTTTCTTTTTAAGCAAATACCTATATTTTCAAGTATAAATATTTTCTGATTTATATTTTGAAGAACGGAATAAGTATGTGGATTTATTTTTTTGAGGAAAGTTTTGGCTAAGGAAAGACTTGGTACTTAAGTTGGCCGTTTGTGCGCACCTCTCTTTCCTGGGAACTCACTGATTAATTATTCATACACAGCCTAGTACTCAATAAATAACTCTTTTGGTCATATCCATATATGTATGTATTTTTCAAAAATATCAAACGAAATTTGCTTTTTAGTAATTTCAAATATTTTTTTTCCGATTCATTTCATATTATAGTTCAAATGTTATTTTGTTTGACTATTATGTCAACCTGCAATCCTTAATTATTCTACTTATAAATCTATATATATTTATTGGAATTAGAAATTATTGATTTTTTTAGAATTGTTTAGTGTTTAGTATTTTCTTTTTGTAATATGATGATTTTGAATATATTTTAAGGAAGTTTGACTTGTTAATATGAAAAATCTTCGTATTTTTCATAAGCAAAAGAAAAAGTGTATTATTGTTTATTGTAAGAAGTGAGTTATTATTTTGTGTTTTATGATATGTTAGTAAGAAGCTACTTGTAAGTTGTGATATTACTATCTCTTACGATATTTTTTTAGCATGTATATTTTCTATGAGATGAACTTGGTTATTTAATGTCTTAAATGAAATGTATGCATGTGATCCAATTCATGCAAAGGGATTTATATACATTGTGTAAAGCATCAATTTGTTATCTTGTTGATTTATAATGTTAGGAGAACCTATGAGTTCAAAGTAAGCCAATTGACTATTTAGATCATTACAGGTGAAGATTGTTCTAGTTTATTCCTTTGAAGGAAATAAGTTTAGTAGTTATTTTTTTTAGTAGGAGTGAAGAAAACGATACATTATATTATGTGCTAAGAATTGTGAAGTTAGTCATTTGAAGTTTTATGTAGTTGGATGATCTTTAATGTTTAGTGACAAGAGTGAGGAAGGAAAATTTCATAGTTTGTGGAAATAAGTAGGACGTCAATGGTTTATACTAGCTTGGAGGAATTATTACGATTTAGATAAGTTATATATTTTGTTTATGGATATAGTCAATACCATCTCAGCAATGTTATAGAGATAAACTTTAAAAAGTGACAAAATAAGGAATATAATGAGGACCTTATAGGTATATGAGATACAATATTTGAAGTTGGATTTAATTAAGGATTTTTCCCTTATGCTGAATCACAAATATCTTAAAAGGAGTTATCGTTGTTATAGTTAAGCAAAGAAAGTACGAAGTAAGACCATATTTGAAACTTTAGCAGGTTCCTTTAGATCATTTTGTTTTAAAAGGTGAAGTAAGATACTAGAATTGATCTCTAAATGTATTCTAAGTTGATTTTGGGGGATTATTGAGTGTCAAGAGGAGTATTATTTTTGGGAGTAGTCTTAAACTTTTGCTTGAATGATAGTGTATAATTGTTGTTGTGGCAATAGGAAAGAGAGAATGATTACAAGGATTGGGTATATCACTTATTGAAATAAATAAGTGACTCTAACAATAGAAGAAATATATTCTTTTGGGAGATATCTGGAGTTTAATAAAAGAGAAAAAGGGAAGAAACTAGTCATTCAAGGTAATTGATTTTGGAAAGAATAGTCGTATTTTCATATTATGGATTTAAACACTGAGTTTATATTATGTGAAGGAGTTAATTTTATTAAATGAAGATTGTATGAATTTTCAGGAAAAAAATTTCATTATTTACTATCTCAAGTCCTAGTTGACTAGTGTCTATTTTTTAGAGAATATTAATTGTGGTACTTTAAGAAAATTTTGAAGATGAATTTCGAGGAGTTTTATTTTTGAGGACCTAAGTAAGGACGTTTATTGTTCTTCAAGTATATGTTGTGTTAGTATATATATACTAACAAGTTTTGCTTGTGAATAATGATGAATTGATTTGATTTTGATTTGTAATAAAGTAGGATCAAGGGTAATTTTTTTATGATATTCATTGTGAGACCTTCATGAGTTATGTGAAGCTGATTAAATTTTGAGGAGAAAACAAATGTATTTTACAAACAAAAGAAAAAGTTGTTTGAATATTTTATTTTCGAGTAAAGCTTACGAAAGGTTTTATAAAGTTCTTTTGTTCTCACTATATTATAGCATTTTGATAATATATTAGTATTTGCTCAAATAGTTTTCCTACAAAACTTGTCTTTAGTATCAGTATGTAATTCTTTATTATTTCAAGAATTTGGAAAATTTTCCTACTTAAATCGTATAAAGTTTTTAGTTTGTCATAAACTACCTTTTGTACTTATTCAAATACATTCTTTATTATGTTAATCTATTATTGAAGGCAATTATTTATATTATTAATACCTTGAAATAGAGGTTAATTTTTTAAAAAGTGTTATTATCTCTCTAGTTGCTTTATTATTACATTTCCAGCAACGATTCTTATATTGTTTGCATTACAAAGTTGGTAAATAATTTTAAGTAAGTTTTAAGCCTTAGCGAGTTACGGGGCGTAACTCCTTTTAAGGGGGTAGAATGCGATAGATTTCGCGCTTTTAACTTAAAACGCTATTTTTGACCTATTTTGACTTATTTTATGAGTTATTAATGAGCAACTTACTTTAATAGAAATTTTTGGTATATATGTGAATTACATGCTTTATTTCTTACTTGCTTTTCAAGTTTCGAGGACGAAACTTCTTTTAAGGGGGTATCTTGTAATACTCCGTTTTTTAGTAAGTTATTATTATATATTTTAAAAAGTTTTATTTATTAAAAGGTTATTATTTAATCATAAAGGTTTTAAAGGCTTTTATGAATATTTATGGGGTTTTCAAATAAATTCTAGCCCAAAAAAAATATTGGGCCTAAGTTTACAGATTATAATCCAAGTAGTTACTTTAGTCGTTGAAAATATTTCTTAACAGAAACTCATAAAAGATTTTTTTTTTCAAAAAGGAAATTTTTTTTTAAAGAAATTTCAAAAAAAAAGATTTATAAAAAGAAAAAGAAAAAAGATTCTGCGGCATCATCTCATGCAACTATGTTTCACGAAGTTTTGGTTACTTTTTGTTTTTTTTCTCATCTTTGAGTTATCTTTTAGTTATTTTACCTTCTATAATTATGTGTTATGGGACAATTTATATCTTTTCCTAATCTTAGTTGGATAATCATAAATTTTAGCTATATCCTAACTAGATTAGTTTATCTTTTTTTCTAAATTCATGTTTTAGTTTCCTAGTCCTATTCCTATTCTATCTATCCAACTAGTATAAATAGGGGTCTCCATCCATCATATTCTTTACACCAAATTTGAGAAATAAATCTTTTTTCTCAAGTTTGAACTCTTTCTCCCTCTTAGCCTACCTTTCTCTTCCTCCCTAGTAGTTATTAATTTTCAAGGTGCGTGTATTTGTAGATCTTTAATAATTCTTTTGCAAGCGTAGTATCATGTTTTTAGGAAAATATTTTCGATTGAAATACATGTTTTTATGAGTTTTATTACGAACTGCATCTGTTTTATATGAACATGGTTGAATATTTACAAATTTTATTTATAAAATTTGAATTATGTCTTTCGTTTAATATATATAAAAAGTTTGATCTTTGAATTCATATTCAAATATTTTAGAAGGAGTTTTATTTTTTGATTCATGTTTAAATATTTAAAAAGGAGTGTTTTTGAACTATTATTATTTTTCAAAGGTTAACTGTAACAGCCCGTTTTCCCGAGCTGCTAGGTAAACACACTTAAGATTCACTAATCACAATTAATGCTTAATAAGCCTCGAATAAAATATTTACTCGCAGCGAAAACATAACCTAGAAAACGATCTTGGACCTGTGGGTCATTGGCCCACAAAACAAAATCCTTTATATAAGACTTGAATTACACCGATATCTCGACTAATATTCCCAAATATTGTATAAAACGAAATATAAATATCTAATCTCAAATACACTATCTAGATACAAACTCAATCCATAAGCTACGACGACATCTTTATCTTGCTTCACTTCAGAATCCTGAGCTCACAACACCAAACCTGCAACAATATTTCACTCTGCCACCCACCAAGTGACAGGCCACAGAAATGACAACACTATTAGCAAAGCTGAGTACACACTGTGTAATAGAAAATACAAGTTTAGGTGTATTTTGAAAACTAACACATAGTTATAATAACAGATAATCACATTTAACTTAGTTACTATGGTTTCACAAAATCAATTGTTTGGCATGAACGCGAGTGGAGAGGGGTACCACGCAGTACCAGCTGTCTCCAAACTATTGAGGGTCGTCACCCAGCCTTTTATTGTTATGCTTGCAAGACTTACCCGGACATGTCCTATAACGCTAGGAGTTCGCCCTTCCTGGAAGGCAACAGCTAGGGACTCTACCCGCCCTAACTCGGGGTGCCTATTCATGCCTCACTTTCATATTTATAAAATAAGATATTTAATGGTTTATACTGTAAACCTCAATACTCATAACATAACACCATATTCGACCTTATCTGGTCTTAACTCATATCCGAATCATTTCCTCATTATCATACCGAATCATATTTTGAGAAATATAGTATTTTCGAACAATTCCACTAATTGAACAAAAGGATACTTTTATAACAATCCAATAACAATTCACAACTAACTCATAGAGATGCATCCATAATCAAGATCATAACTATGAACGATATATAACCTCAAATTAATATAACGCCCAGGGAGCATTTACATATATTTTGCTGAACCTAAAAGTTATCTCAACTCTATAACAATTATACAAAACCTCCAATCATCATAAATTGATTTCCCATATCATCTTCAATTCTATGCGTCTACATAGCCATCCTCCAACAACCACCTCGTAGTAACATCAATAATCAATAACCAAACTTAACTATTCTAATTATCTTCTTCTAACGCAACCATTATGCTAATCAAACTGAATCCCGTAAATAGAAATTAACGAAGTCATTCCATAACTCATAACTCGACTTCATACATATCAACTCCAACTACAATAATTATAACAGTCTCCCAATTCTAAGATTATGACTTCCCTGCATCATCAACAACGACTATCCAATAAGAACGATACAACAACAACATAATAACAACAACACATACAACAATAATACCACCTCCACCACCAACAATAACTCCAACACCAATAACACAACATTAAGCACAATAACAGAACAACACAACCACAATACATCAGCACAACCAACAACAGAAACCACCACCTACTATGCTCATAACAAACCTAAGTAAATCATATTCCCAAATTTATCACTCCAACTTCTTGAATCATAATAACAAGATGAACCATATTGTTCTACTGAATACTTTGGATATATATACTTAAACTATAAACCACATGATACTAGTCTGGACACATCATCGTAACCTTTTTAATCATATCCAAACTAATTCATCTTCCAAACTAGTAAACTATTTAACTATAACCCACCACAACATCACCACAACAACAGAACAACATAATAAATTCACCACAACCATCACAACTACTCCACAATAGCCACCACAACTACAACAACAACCATAACAACGGCAAAACAACAACAATAGGCAACAACTTCACAGCAACTCTACCACAACCACAATGACAGAACTACAATAACCCAACAACACTACTACAACAGAACAACAACAACAATAGCAACTCCACAACAACTTCACCACAACCACCACAACAACTCCACAACAACTCCACAACAACAATAACATAACAACTCCACCTCAATCATCACAATTACTCCACAAGTCCATGTACTAAACACATTCCATTAAGAAACATAATCGTATTACTTAGTGTATAAGTGTTGTTTAGGTAAAATAAAACATCTCTAATGAACCTTAGCATGATATATCCATGTTACATACACAATATACACATAATAAAATACACATCATAAGTAAATTCATTTCATAAGCATGCTTTACACTAGAAAGAAACAATCACCTAAGGTATGGAAATCTCTAGGGTAAAACCAAACTAAGTGTGTACCTTAACTAAGGATGCTTAAAGCCACGAAATTCCTTAATCCACTTGGTTAACTACTCCTACAGCTTCCCCTGAATGTATAAAATGCTAAAGATTAGTTTCAACAAGCTTATAGATTGAAAAACTAAGCTTAAATACAAGAGGTGTAAACTGTTGAACTTACAGCAACTTATGTGATCTTTGAGCAAGGTTTTCTATATGAGTTTAAGGTCTAAAGGTTGGAACAAAAAGCTTGAACTACTTTGTATGGATGTCTAGAAGAGTTCTATGTAAAGAAAAGTGGGTTTCCAAGAGGAAGAAATAAGAGAAAGAGATGAAAACCCAGAACAGCTTTTATAGCTGTTCTAGCGGTACCCAAGGAGGAGGGAAAGGTGATCTGGGCAACGTCGGTTCCTTGGAGTTTCTGGTGATTCTTGCTTGAGGTGTTAGCCTAATGTGTTGGCTTTCATGCATAAAAAGGTCTTTGAGAGATCGACACTTAAGTAGCTGCTAAGCAGCTTTCTTTGAGCATAGGTCTGAGCTGTAATTTCAGTTGGCCAGTTTTTACTATGTAAGCAATTTAACCTATTGAGCCACGTAATTCTTGGGTATAAATGACCATATTAACCTTAATACATCCCAAGCATGTCATATATCAAGTTTGGTTAGGTTCTGAGATCGGATTCAACCCCGAAAGGCTCTTTAACTAGAAGTTCGTCGTTACCCGATAAAACAATCACCAAACGATTTTCATAATCTTAATGTTTAAGGCTCTCAAGGACTTTCTAACTTATCTATTGGTTTTCAAAGCCTTCTTAACCAATAAGAATGATGGTTTTATCCTCTTTGACATTTCTTAACCATTAAGAAAGATAATGCTTATCCACAAGCTTTCTTAACCACTAAGAATGATAATGCTTATCCACAAGCTTTCTTAACCATTAAGAATGATAATGCTTATCCACAAGCTTTCTTAACCATTAAGAATGGTAATGCTTATCCACAAGCTTTCTTAACCATTAAGAATGATGGTCTTATCCACTTTTAGCTTTTAAATAAAGGTTCTTAAAAACAGGGCTATTACATTAACCCTTGAGCAAGTTATTTTATTTATGCCTTTATATGGCTAAGTTTAATTATTATTCTTTTTAAAGGAGGATTATTTCAGAAGGACTTTTATTAGATACATGATCTTTTATGACCACAATTATAAAGAGGCAACATCTTGTTATTTATTAGCAAGAACGGTAGCCATTACATTATTTACCCATGTACTTTTTGTATAAGTCATGTGGACAAGATAGTAATCCCTCGTAATAGACTCAGTAAGGAATACTAAACTTGGGGGGGTGTGCACACTTTAGGAAAGGTACCTACACAAGAAAAAATGATTTTTATCAAGGTTATATACTTTATATTATACAAGTTTTATCAAGATATCCAGAAAGGTTTTTGAATTTAAATATTTCAAAAGTTTAATTAAATGAAGTGTTTAATATTCCGCATATACATGTACTCAGTATTTTTACTGACACGCTTTTATTTGTTTTGTTTTATGGCTTTGTCCCTATGATGATCCTATTTTGGCAAGCAGAATTTACAGGTTGATATGATGCATACTTCATACGGGAAAGTTAGTGAGGAATATATCATAACTAGTCAAAGAGTTGTTATTTTATTTTCTTTATTTTTATTATTGTCGTCATAGTTGTACAATAAAGTTTATATATATTAATAAAGAGGAGTTATTTAAGTTATTTTCGCTGCATTAGTTTCAAGTTCACTTAGTAGTTAGTATTAAAGCATTGAACGTTATAACGTGGCTGTAATACTCTCAAGTTTCTCAATGAGTTTTATATTAAAATAAGTTTTCCAAAAAGAGAGAAATTTGGGGGTGTTACATTACCTCTCATATTAGAAGCTCCGTCAAAATACATGCACCATTATGGATTGTTAATGAAGCATAAGTACACATCAAGGAATGCACCATCATATTCATCTTCTGATACTGGTCCTTCTGCTAAGTTTTTAGATATGGCTCTTCCGTTCTGGGTGACAGATCGAATATCAAACTCAGAAAGCATAGCATGCCATCTCGTTAATTTTTCACTAAGTATGGGTTTTCAAACGGATGCTTGATCAGATCGAGTCTAGAGATTAGATAGGTGGTATGAGCTTGAAGGTGATGCCTCAACTTCTTTGTGGCATACACCAAACAGATACACGCTTTTTCAACTAGGGTATATCTTGTTTCTTACTCGGGAATTTCTTGCTGAGATAAAACTTCCCCATAACAAAATAGATGTTACACTTTTCAAAATACACTTTTCTAGGCAAATTTTTAAAGAGTAGAGAGATAAAGAGGAAAAACAAGAAGACCAATGTCATAGGAGAGAGATAGAGAGAGATTGTTGCCTAAAAAGGAAGTGTAACATCTATTTTGTTACAACCATATTTAAAAAGTATAAGATCTATTTTGTTACAGAGGAAGTATATGACAACTTCCTTCTTTGTTCCTTATTGATATTGGGCTAAGAGAGCTCTCATAGCCCTTTATGTGATAATGATGTACAAAATCAGATGTTCTCCTAGTCTAGATGGCATTAGAATAGGTGCATTTGAAAGGTACTATTTCATGGAATCTAAAGCTTCTTAACATTCCTCATTCCACTCATGGGACGCCCCTTTTCTGAGCAGCTTAAATATATAGGTACACATCTTATAGTGAGTTGTGAGATGAACCTGCTAATATATTGAATTATGCCGAGAAATCCTCTTACCTCTTTTTCTGTTTTTAAAGGAGGCAATTCTTGAATGACCTTCACCTTTTCAGAGTCCACTTTGATGTCGTCTTGACTAAAAATGAATCCCGACAATTTCCCTGAAGTGACGCCAAACACACACTTTTGAGGACTTAGCCTTATATTGTTTGCTGATTCTTTCAAAGAAGGACCTTAGTACGGTAATATGCCCCTCATGATCTTCACTTTGCACGATCATGTTATCTACATAGACCTCCACAATGTCGTGGATGAGGTCATGAAGGACAGTGGTTGTAGGCCTTTGATATATGGCTCCTACATTTTTGAGACCAAAAGGCATAACTCGATAGCAGAAAGTGTCCTACGGAGTGATGAAAGACGTCTTTGTCATGTCTTTTTTGCCATGAGTATTTAATTATACCGTGAGAGTCCAACCATGAAGGAAAACATTGTATATAAGTGGTCGTACTATCCACGAGGACATTAATATGGGGTAGAGGAAAGCAATCTTTTCATGATGCACCATTAAAATCACGAAAATCGATGCACACCCGAACTCTTCCATCCTTTTTAGGTACAACCACTATGTTGGCCAGGCAGCTTGGATGCTTTACTGCTTGGATGAATTTGGCATCAAGTTAGTTATGAATTTCTTCTTTTACCTTCAGACTAACCTCTTGTTTATTCGGCGGAGCTTTTGCTGCTTAGTCTTGCTTCTGGATGTAACGGAATGCGATATTCCTTAATTTCTCTATTAACACCATGCATATTAGCATATGACCATGCAAACACATCTACATATTCTTTTAGTAATGGAATAAATATAGACTGTTTAGTTGGGGGGAGGGATGAACTTATTTTAACTTCTTTGACAGCATTTTCTTTACCAATATTAATTACAATGGACTCTTCCATGGGTTTTATATATGCTTCAGTTGTATGAAGTGATTTATCATTATTAAATTCATTGTCAGAAATAGTGTCTTGCGTGTAAATGTACTTAGATAAAGGTTCACACTCAATTTCCCCACTATTATCATCTTCTGACTGAGTATGCATGGTAGATAGGATGGAAGATGAGCTATCGGTATGATAACCATCTGAAAGGGGTGAAAAGGTAGTTTCATAAGAAGGTAGTGGAGGATGGTTTCCTAGAAACATTCTAACTCAATAGGCCCGTCTTTTTCCTGACACTCAATACTCCACTTTTGTTCAATCCTCTCGCCAGAACGTATCATCAAAGATACTAGATCAAAATCCCCTTTTTCGAAAGACTCAAAAGTGAAAAAAGTTTCCTAAGGACCCCATGTTCCAGATTATCCACCCAGTCATTTTCCTTTTTCATTCCTTACTCTTAGGCAAACTAGCTTTTGATTAAGTCCAAATTCCTATCTTCATTGAAGACTATCTCCAATCCCGGTAAAATTTTCTGTTCTCTCTTACTAAGCCAAGGATCTGGAAATTCATAATACAACTCAATATCTCCTTGCAAGACGAACTAACCATTAAGGGTAAGAGAAGACTCTTTGATGTTGTAAGAAGTGCTTCCCAGATAATATTTTAATCCATATCGATTTTGCTTGTCTACTATGAGGATTGGTTGCTTTATCCCTATACCATCATGTCCTAATCCATTTCCTTGAGTATAACCCATTTTTATCATGATTTGAAGACCTTTGGACAGAGGTTGCACGACAAATTCTACAGGCTCCTTGACTGAGTATGTGGATATGGCTGAGGCTTTTGTTTTTTATGTTAATTGGTCATCCTTAAAGGAGGGAGAAATTGCTTTTTCTTTGTCCGAAAGGTAAAAAAAGAATTATTAAAAGAAAAGAGAAGAAAGCCACATATTGCAGAATGCATTGCAACATAAGAGAGTTTTGAATACTGTTTTGCAATACTTTGATTGGAATGGTCCACCTTTACAACTTTGTTTTTCTTTTTATTTTTATATTTTGGCTCTTTTGAAATGATTACACTGCCATTGGGGTTAGTAACAAAATGCATTTTTTTTATCATTCTTCCATTCCTTGCTTTAGTATTTAAACAAAGACGAAGAATATATAAATTAGGGCATATATCCCTATTGATGTCTCAATCCAGCATTTTGAAATTGTTCCTATGATGACATGCACCTTGAATTTTCATCACATTTCCTGAAACACCATGGTTAGTTTATTTAAGTCGAACCTGAAGCTTGCTTACATATCCCCATTACTCCAGGTGCATTTTTAGGGAATCAGACTCAGCTTAGTTCGTCATTTTAAAAGTAACTAAAGTTTTTTATTTAATAAAGCAACTGCACTCATATTGAGCTACCGACATACCCCATGTGTTACATAGGTGGAGTGGTCTCACGGTGCAAGTAGATGTGGTAATGGGGATTCAAGCTGCACGTAGTACTCTGATACTAATAGTTGAAAAAAAATTCTTTTTTTTGATGGGCTAAACCACTACACGACGTTTACTAAATATTTTTCCCTTTCATGTCATCTGATAGGCATGAGGTGATTAAGGATCTTTGTGGTATACGAGAGCTATGTTGGTGATTTTCTTGATACGATAGGTAAGAGAACGACATTGGTTTGTGCCGTGACCATGCAACTAATGATAATGGCAGTGCTTGTGGAGATTTCACCCTATAGGACTTACCCCCGACGTCTAGGAAGTGGATGAATCTGACCATGTTCGACCAATTCGTGGAAAATATCAACTTGGGATTGTTGTTGAGGGTGCATCGTTACTTTCCTTGCAGGCACTTTCGTTGTGTGTTGGACTAATGATGCCTCGATCAATGAGGTTTTGAACTTTGTAGTAAAGATCATGGCATCGATTATTTTCATGCCCATATTAGAGATAATTAGTGCAGTGTTTACTCATGTTTGTTCCAGAAAGGGGTTAAAAGTGCACATACGCTGGGCTTAAATTATACCTTAGCTTCAAAGACGATCATATACCATACTCAATGGTTCATCCATCTTAGGAAAAACCTTTGGATTTGCATTGGCAATTTCAAGATTTTCTCGAGGTCATTTTTATTGCAATTTGCGAGCATCAATGTCGAAGCTATATTGTTTCATGTGGCTGATAGTAATCATGTGACGATAATAAAAATCATTCAGATTCCGTAGTAATACGAGCATAAACTCTCCATCAGTAATAGGGGATTGAAGTTGTGTGTGGATATGAGTGCATCTCGAACAAAAGTGCGAGAAAGTTTCTAAGGCGCTTTGACGCACGGTGACTAGCTTCAGCTTCTTGATATCAGTTTGTTTATGCTCCAGAGCCCAATTAACGAAGGCTTGGCTAGCATTTTCCCAACTAGATCTATCCACATAATCCAAAGAGTAGTACCAGTCCAAAGGTGTTCCTTTTAAACTCTTGTCAAACAACACGGGGTAATCTTCCTCTGGTATGCCCCATGGGAGTAAGTCATTAACAAACCCAACTAAGTGGACAAAAGGATCACCATTTCCATGAAATTTTCAGAACTGTGGTAACTCACGATAGTAATCTTCGTTTTGATATCCTAGAAAGGGAATCAGGGATTTAGTGTGAACCTCTATGATAGGGCCTACGACATTAAATTCTAGGTCAAAATCGTTAGTCCTACATCTCTTCTTTGAGTCATTATCATCATTGTCTTGAGCATTGCCAACACATGATTCCTCTGGCGCTTCAACTGACTTATCATGAGTGCTAATGCTTAGAAGTCCTACTTCTTCTGCGTCATCCTCACTATACTCTGGCTATGTTTCTTCAACACTTACATCTGGTGTGGCAATTCATCCACGAATTTTCAGGCTCTGCTAGAATATAATGGATAGTGTAAAAGACTTCTCGGTGTTGGAGACGGTCATAATTTTTGGATCACCAGAAATAGTCATAACTTTACCTTCTTATGTAGAGTAGAGGGTATTGATCTATTTTCATGCAACCATGATCTTCCCAATAAGAGGTTAAAACATACTTGAATGTCAATGACCATGAATTCCAGCTTCCTTACCACATGACCACATTTAATGAGGAGGATGATTAAACCCAATACTTCTTTCTTGGCATTATCATATGCTCTAACCACTTGGTTGGATGGTACCACATCTTCTATTGAATACCCAAGTCTTGTTAGCACACGCAGTGGACAAATGTTGGTTGCGAAGCCGTTGTCGATCAATACCCTAGGTATCTTCCATCCATTGCAGCATATAGTAATGTGCAACGACTCGTTATGGTCAATTTTATCAGGAAGGTCATTGTCTATCAACATGACAGTTCGATATACACCGTGAATGAGCCTCAGCATCTAGTCAGGTATTATGGAAGATCTTACCGAGGCTTCATTGAGATGCTTTAGAATGACTGCCCTATGAGGCTGGGAATGCATTAACAACTTCCAGATGGAAATATTAGCATTTACTTCTTTCATGCGCTTGATAGCATCATCTTCTTTGTTACTATCCTCTGTCGTTAGCTCCTTGCCCTTTTATTTCCTTCTCAATACTTCCAAAAGATTTGATTCCTCCAAATGGGATGGCTCAAAATTGGCGACCTGCTCTAGTTAAATGAGTTGTATGCATGTACTCCTCATCACTAAGATCATCGAGGCTGATGGGGCGCCGATATGTATTTGTTGTGGTGAAATATCATGTAGTGCTTTTCTCTACGATTGTCAAAAGTGAAGAGACATCTTCATCGACATCGGAGTCCAAAATAAAGAATGTACCGTCATAATCCAAGGTTCCACACACGTCAAAGAATGGGTCTTGGCATATATGTCATCATTTTTTACCTTTTCTTGAGTGGAATAGTCGTAAACCAGGCACTTGTAACCTGCGCCTATTGGCATTTCATACATCTGAGGGATTATCTTGCAGATTAGCTGGATTGGATCGCATCCATCTATCATAGAAGAGATTGCATTAATCGCAAATGAGGGTTTATGATTAGGAAGGGTTTTTTTTTATAATGCTGGGCTGAGAGTCGTTTTGGTTTAGCGGAAGTGGATCCTAAAGAGAGCTTTCCATTATCCACCAGTTTCTGAATCTGATGCTTTAAAGTCGTGCAGCTTTTAGTATTATACCCTGGGCTTTAGTAATAGTCACAATTTTGGTTTTGGTCATCGTAACCAAGGTAAGGATTTTTAGGAGGTGGGCGTGGATTCAAGGATTGAATGAGATTGGACTTTTTTAGCTTTGAGCTAGAGAGCTTGGGAATAAGTCATGTTCAAAGGAGTGAAGTTCCTTTAGGGTCGCAACAGGAATGAAGAAGATACGCTAATGGCATGGATCGCATTAGTTGTTTTAGGAGCTACTGAATCATTGTTGGGGTACTTTTGGTATTTTTAAACTTTGCATTATAAGTAGTGTCGCCAGTAGGTTTATCTTTCTTGATGTCTCCCCTTTTCACAACATCCTCCACTAGAGTTCCCGTAGTAATCAAAGCTTTGAAGGTTGGGAAATATTGGTATGCCGTATGCTTCTGGTAGACAAGAAGAAGATTTTTTTCATAACCATTTACATTTGTTCCTCTTCATTAGGCCTACTCATCATTTTGGAGGCTTTGTTTCTCCACCAAGTGATGAATGAAGAAAATGTCTCATTAAGGTTTTGAGAGGTGGTCCCCAGATCCCTTCTAGTAACATCAATATCTACATTAAACTTGTACTTGTTTCAGAACTCTCTGACTATATCAGTCGAAATGAATTTCTTTGTGTTCTCAAGATTGAGGAACCAATGTGATTTCGCATCATCTAAACAATGTTGAAAGAGTTGGGCAATCAAAGAATCTTCCACTCCCCAAGGACTCATAGCCCGCACATCATCTTCAGGAAATTTGTGGGGCTATCGATCCCATTAAAACTTTGTCAGATTAGGCATCTTGAAACTATGAGGTAATCGTGCCTTTGGGAAAAATGTTAACCTATGAATGTCCATCCATGGTTCATTCGTCATAACCTTTAGGAATTCATTGAGCTTAACTACCTCTCCCTCGAGCTTAGTGGGAATTTCCCTCTAATTGTTCATAGGCTCAAGGTGAAAAGGTGAAGCTACTTCCGACTTCTGAGGAGGAGGAGGAGAAGGCATCGGGCGCTTTGGCGCATTATGCCCAACACAATTTGTTCAATGTTATCCTGTCAAGCATGGTTGGGAAACTCCTCGGAGCTCAACAATTGGATCAGGTAGATGGGTAAAGTTATGTGGGTGCTCATTGTTCGGAATTACAGACATATTGCTAATACGTGTAGCAGAGAATACAGCTGGTGTAGACAAGGATGACAGTATCACTAACAGAGAGCGTTCATTATGGTCAGAACATCGACGAATCAACCTACATCCTTAGTGGACTCAGGCAAAGTTCCTGTAAAATGAAAGGAAAGGTTAGCACCATGATTTATCCAGACTTTGTCTGTTTTTATATTATTATTTTATTCTACAGGGAATGAAACAAATGATATTCTTGAGAAAATTTTAACCCTAATTTTCAATTATTTTGTTTTAGACTTTTCATTGAATTTATTTGACCTTTTTTTTTTGTAGACATAGACCTTTTATTTTATATTTTAGATTTACATATATAGACTCGTATTTTTCGGGATAAGACAAACATTTTTCAAAGTCAATTTGGTGATATCCTTCCATCTCATGCTACAGAAATAAATAAAATAAAAGATATATAACGAGGCATGTGTCCTCATTATGGTAAATTATAATACCCTAAATATCATTCTTCTTTGTGGTGACCTGCATGCATTGATTATTTTTCAACGCTAAAACCATAAAGGAAAACATCAAATGCAAAAAGGGTCAAATATGAAGCTTGCCTACGTATCTTCATAGGTAGATTTGGATTTGGGGAAAATATTTTTCTTATGATGATTTTTTTATTTTGGAGATCAAATTCGATCATGTACATACTCATAGATGCTTCTTTGCATTCAAACTCCCCATTGGCTTGACTGACCACCAGCAGAGAGTCTGTCTTTACTTCAATTTCCAGGGCTTTGGCCGCTTTGCACATTCTGATGCCGACTAAGAGAGCTTCATACTCCGCTTCATTGTTCGAAGCCTGGAACTGAAATTTCATAGCATACTCAAATTTTTCCCCCTTTGGTGACTGGAAGATGATACCAGCTCCACAACCATTGGTCGTTGACGATCCATCCATCATTAGGGTCCAATGCCGCTTCCCTTCTGCGAGGTCTTGGACGGATTCTACTGTAGGCCGAGTAAGCTCTACAATGAAGTCTGCTAAGGCTTGCTCCTTAATTGCTTTTCTGGGCTCGAATAATAAATCAAACATATTGAGCTCCACGGCCCACTTCAGCATTCGTCCAGATGCATCCATCTTTTGCAACACTTGCTTCAATGGCTGATCAGTATAGACTACAATACTGTGAGCAAGGAAATACGGTCTCAACTTTCGGCTGGCCATCAGCAGCGCCAGACCGAACTTCTCTATCATTGAATACCTGCCCTCAGCGTCCTTTAGCCACTGTTATTATGTCTGCGGAGCTTCCGCTGGCGATTAGTACTTGACCTACCCTTAGATTTGCGATCTTCATCTCGACGACCAGGGGGTCGTCGTGCGGGATCTGGATAGGTCGATGACTATTATTAAACGTCATTGTGCGGCAAGCGGCTATGGTAGTGACGTCAGTCCCATGTTTCAGGGAGTAGAGGTGTTTCTTTCGAGAGCGGCTAGTTAAGTCGCCCGAAACGTACCCTCCTGTGTTGAAGTTTACATACCCGGCCGTTTCGTCGCCCCGAGACTATTCCTCGCTTCAAGGTTCTTTTCTCTTTGCTTTTGGATCTTTCAAGTATCGATTCAACTTTCCTTCATCGGCTAGCTTATCTTGTGCTCTTTTCAACTCTCGGCACTCGCGAGTTGTGTGGCCGCAGTCGTGATGGTACTCGCACCAGAGCCTCTTATCCCTCCTGTTGACGGCGGTTCTAATTGGGTTAGGCTTTGGTAGAGTACACTTCTCCTTGATATCAAGGTAGATCTCCCTCCGGTTGAGGGTATATCGGAGGTCATTCCGATTATCATCTTGCAGAGGTTTCTTGTCTTTCTCCTTTCGAGAGACGTCTCTTGGGGCTTCCGCTTGAGAAATGTACTCATGCTTCCTCTTGTTGGAGCTGGGTTCCTCATGTGTCTTGGAAATGTCGGAAGCTTGGATGAGTTTCTCGGCAAGGTTCATTGCTTCAGAAAATGTTGAAGCCTCGCTCTCTGCGAGCTTGAGCTTGAACATGCTCGAGGGATATAGCCCTGACATAAGCGCAGTGAATGTGATGTTGTCGTAGAGGTCGAAAATGTTCAGGGATTCTTCATTGAATCTCTTAATCTATTCTGCCAGATCCTCATCTCTCTGTTGTCTAATAGACATGAGATGGATGCTGGTCTTGCGGAGTCTTCGTTCGGCTATAAAATCTACTTGAAGGTCGCTTCGAGGGCAGCAAAGTTCGAAATACTTCCAGGAGGGAAGTTCCATGAACCAGATGATAGCGAATCCCTTTAGAGTGGTAGGGAAGAACTTGCACCATGCGGCTTTGTTGCCTATTTGCACACTCATTTGTGCTTTGAATGCTGTCAGATGATCGATATGGACGGTGTTTCCCCCATAGTGCTTAATCGGTGGAACTTTCACTTTACGTGGGTTGGGGGTCCGCATAAAGCTTTCGCTGAAGGGAGTGATGGAACCCAAGTCGTTGCCTATTTAGACCTCAGATTCCTCACTGGGTTCGAAGGTGTTGGGTTCGAAGCTGCTGGATTCTTGCACACTTTCCATGTTGTTTTCCTCTGCTGTCGAGATTCCCTTCGTTCTCGGTTAGGGATTGGGGGAATCTCTCCTCCTTTCGACTGCACCCGTCGCTCATTTAGGACTTTGCGGGCATCCTGGTTACCACTTTTTAGGTAGCGCTCGTTGATAACATGCCTTGCGCCCCCCTTGTTGGGAGGAGCTCGAGCAGACCCTTAAGGAACTTGAGTGGTGTTAGGAAGGCAAGGGCGATGACTTGAGGCTGGGGGTCGAAGCAAACTGCACGAGGTGGTCCTAAGATCACTCGAGGGATGGGAGACCTGGTCGAGTTGCCCTCCCCTCTGCTCTAAAAGTTTTAACATTATGGCCCTGAGGCTGCGCTCGAGGTTGTCGTTGGGGCGATCTGCAAGATGCCGGAGGTCTTGTTGGGTGACGGGGTTAGGACTTGTTTGCTGAAATCGAGGGAACTCAACTCGAGGCACGACCGTCCTCTGCCGAGGCTCCCCAGAGTTAACGGCACTAGTCGCCTCTCGAGGGTGGACGTCCTCGAGGACGTGCTGATGTCTAGATGAGAGGATGGGGGCTTGACGAGGGTCCCCCGCGTCTTGTCAGCCACTTCGGGGGGTGGTGTCCCTGCATGATGTGATGAGCTCGGAGGTCTCTGGTGTCGTCGGTTCTCCGAGTCTTGGCCATGACTTTTAGTTCGATATCCCCACAGACGGCGCCAACTTGTTTCAGGTAAAAACTTGTAAGATGTGGGATGGGTTGAGATTAAGAGTCGAGATGGCGACCGGTTGCTCGGGGAATGACGAGAGACCTGCAAAAGTAAGAGTTAGACTACCCCAGGGGTGTCTCCAGGATTGCCCCTCCGACGATCAAGTCAGTTGATAGGTTTAATTGGTAAGTCTGAAGTAGTTTGTCTAGAATTCATTACCTCAATAAATGGGGATCTGATCCCTATTCATAGGCATTGGAATATGTGAAAATGTTATGCTAGGCTGGCGCAAGATCCGAGACGGGTGGGACCCACTGGGGGCTTGCCAAGTTGGCATAGGGCTTGAGAACACGTGGGCCCACTAAGGACTTATTAGGCCCAAACAAAAATCATGAATATCGTCACACAAATTCTAAACTAAACATCCATCCATTAGAATAAAATCCAAATCCAATCAAATGAATTTCAGGACGAAGAAGAAACTTAAATACATTGCAAACAAACCAAACTGTAATTCAATCGAATTTTAGGGGGAAGTTAATATCATATAATTTTATGTAAAAAATGCCAAAGTTAATCGTATACAACTGAAAAATAAATCTGCAAGATGCACGGGAGAGAGAGCTGAAGGGAGTAAGAAAGAGAAAATGATGATTGAGATGGTGAGAGGAGGGAACACGGGAGAGATGGAAGGATTGGGGAGGAAAATACTGTGGACTTGATCCACCTTTTTCTTTTTCTTTTTTTTTTACTTACACGTATATTGATCTCTATTAAGATACATATAAATATAATATGACCAATTGTTAGTACTAACATCACCAAGTAAATAATATATTTTTCTCCTGAAAAAAAGTAAATAACACATTTTATAATTGAAGTACTAATTCTTATATTAGAAATTATAATATCTAAAATAGTTGTATAATTAAATATACCAAAGTTTGATGAGAAATATAAAATTGATAATAGCAACAATATATCATACTTCCTCTATTTTTTTTAATTGCACCATTTTATTTTTCACGTTTATCGAGACATTTCTTTGAACGTTAATATTTCGTTTGCATAAAAGTAAAAATTATACAAAATTGATATTTGAAATCCTTGCATGAAATTGAATCTATCAAGACTCCACTAGACTATTTTTTCTTATGTAATGATGCAAGATAACTTAACAAAGTTGGTTGATAAATAGTGCCACAAGTGACATGGTACGATTAAAAGAAACAGAGATAGTATTTTGAATTACTACAAGGTATTGAACTTTAGGGATGTTACAAGCGAGTTAACTCTAAATTGACGGGTTGTTAAAACTAACACGTCGTCAATTCAGTTTAGTTATAAACAATATGGAGCAAGTCATGTTTTAAACTGATGTACAACTACGAATTGATTTAATAACTAATATTGATGATAGGGTATAAATGTTTATCATTGTATAAGATCATTCAGTATCAAATATATTTATAATTACACTCATGAGGTTAAGGTAGTGAAGTAGTATCATCACTTTCCACCTCATATTCGTGTGGTTTATGGATCAAACCTCATGAGATTCACTTGAGAACTTCCCTTATCTCCCCCCTCAAGTGAGCCTCCTCTTGATCTTACCTTTTTACAAAAATTATTATACTAGTATAAGATTTTAAGAATAAACTATTTGAACTCTACAAATATATAGTGGGCATTCTCTTGATCTTAAAATAGTAAGGTTCGTATCCACTAATAAGTTTAGATATCTTATAATAAGATCACACTACTAGAAATAGAGTATTTTCTCAACACAATTGTCTCAACACTTTACTTAAGTGTTAAATACAATCAATAAAGCGCTTATTTTCTCAACGCTATTATGTGTTGCAGTATTTCTCATCACAGAAAAGCGTCGCGAATTATTACCATGTGCCCACCACGCACATGTCAACCTAAAGTCCTAAACCCCGCTTCTTTTTTTTTTTTGGCGACAAAAACATATTTACCCCCGCTATTTTCAAACTTTTTGATAAGAAAATAATCAAGTGATCTCTTAACCACCGCGTATTAGTAGGCGGTAACCACTAACCACCTAATAGTAGTGGAGTACTCACGCAAATCTTAACCGTAATCTCATAGTTTATTTGCAGCGTTCTTGAACTTGCTCAATTGGATGAGCAAATTGATCTTCATATTCGAGGTTAATGCTTTACGAGCAAATTCTTCATATTCAAGGTTAATTCAAGCTGATATTTGACGCAAATTCTGCAAATTTCAGGTGACAAATTCTGTAAATTGAAGCTGGTAATTGACGCAAACGCCATACTCGTTGATTTTGTTCTGCAAATTACTCAAGGTCAGTGATTTTGAGATTATTCTTCATTCTTTGTTGTTTATGAAACGAAAAAAGCTCCAAATTAATCCAAACTCTCATTCAATTAGTTCCGACGAAGTCGTAAATTCGCTAATTTCCATATCTTCTTTTGTCCACGCAACACCTAAGTGAAATTCTTGGGAATTTTGTTGAAATTCAATGGGCTTTCTGTGAATTTATGTTATTTTTTGTTTTCTAGGTTGTATTTGCAATAGATTTGTATTTGCAATAGATTTGTATTTGGGCTTGTGTTATATCATCGAATTTGCTAAAAGGACTGACCAAAATCCTCCAATTTCATATAAATATATATATATATATAAAAATTTGGGATTCCTGAAGTTCTTGAAATTAAGGTTTTGGGATTGTTGATGGGGATATAAATCTACTAAGACCATTCTCTTAAAATAAACTTTTGGTTGTGTAGACTGGTCTTTCAGAGCCAACTCATAATTTGCCTATGCATCATTATTGTGAAGCTGCTGAAAAAATAATTGGGAATTTGGGAACCATAAGGCTGCAGTAGGATATTGGCACAATCAACTCTGCATCATCTAAGTTTGTAGTTGGTGCATTGAAATATGTTTCCGAATCATGAAACTGAATATTCTTCTTTATTGGTGGTTGCCTTGGCTGAAATTTTCATGGTTTTCTCTCCTATGTCTGTCGCATTTCTGTAGAAATGCATTGATTGTAAGATTGTTGACACTTGGTGTGATGGTTTTGCTAACTAGATGGTGGTTTGTCTGACAAGGCATCTGAAATATGTGATGCCTACTGCATTAGTAGCTGAATTATGGTTTGCTACTTCATCATAAGATTGGAGTCATTGTACTTCTCACATGAAGAACCAGAATGTATTATTTTCTAAGTCACTCCATGCCTATTGAGCAATACAAACAACAATTAGTCATTATAGATTAAGACAGCATCCAAAATTACAGACAAACATTAGAAGGTGAGCAAGGGGATGGATAAGTGGCTAAGACATCGATGCCTCATTAAGATCTGGCAGATGTTGTGTAGTTCTCCTAGAAAATGGAAGCACAGTAGCCTGCACATTACAGCAAGAAAAATTATTCTAAATTAAATTCCGAGACACATAGTTAGAATTCCTTCATGAATGCACTAACTAAGATGAACCTTTCTGTTTAGCCGCTGTGCTTTAAATTTGCATGTGGTTGCAGTAGAATTATCCATATATTTGGTGCTTGTTGATCTGTTAAAGAATGGTAAGTAAGCCATATGCCAAATTTTATTCAAATTTTGAACTTCTCACCTGTACTTAATAATTGAAGTAGGAAAACTAGAGAAGCAAGTTCTTTTAAGTAAATGGAAGTGAGCTAGTTAAAAGTTCTTTATTGTTGTATTCATGTCTTGTATTTACTCCATCACTGTTTTTTTGTTTGTTTTCCCTGGTGTCTTCTAATTGTATTCTTTCTTACAGGAACTTTTCTTATTGAACCAAAACCCCAGGAGCCTACCAAGCATCAGTATGTCTTCCACCATAAAACTGCAGTCTCTATTTCTTGATTTGCTTGATGTCTGAACAAAGTTATTGTTGTTAGGTATGACTAGGATGCAGCAACAACAACTAATTTCTTGCGTAAATATGGCCTTATAGGTGATCTTAAAATTTCCCTCTTTTAAATTCTGTACTTCTGGCTTCTTCATATGCAGAAAGCTGACTTTTGAGGGTTTTCCTTTGCTAGTAAAATCAAGCAATGATAGGATCTTTCTGTTTTAATCAATATTCATTTTCTGAACCACTTTTGATTTTACTAAATCTTGTTTCTGTTTCTCCCTTTGTTTCTGATGTCAAATTTTATGTCATATATCTAAACAAAGGAGATTTTGCTAAATTTATGAAAGTTATATCATTATGAATTTATGAGTATGAACTGCTCAAGAATACTGACAACTATAGCGGTATTGAATATGATTTTGGCTGCTGGGTGATGACCGAGTAACTTTACACATTTTCCACCTTCTGACCTAGAATTCTGATGAGCAAGTAAGATCAGTAGAGGGCTTAGAAGCTGGAAGAAGTCTGTCGTTATGTATGTTGTATGATTGGCTTGTATATTCATGTCTTTTCTTTGATCTGATAAATTATGGAGTCAGAGAATAGAATTAGGTTAGTATGGTTCAGCTAGGAGTAAATGTGTAAGGTATAAACATCACATACAGTTTTTCAGAGCTTTTGGGAGATAAATCAGTAGACTCCTTAACATTTTCTACTTTCTTCTCTGCAGAAATGGAGCGTCCAGTAGCATGGTATTGCTCTAAAACAGCACATAAATTATTTAGAAAAAAAGATAGACAAAAAATATATAGACGAAAAAAAGATAAACGGAAAAACATAGCCCTTAAAATTAATTTCATATTAGATATAATTATGAAAATAATTTAATTTTCTATATGCTTTCGCACGTATCACGTGCATATAAGTTAATTTCCTTTGTGTGCATATATGTATGAAATGTTGAAAGGTTAGAACATTAATTATTAGTTTAGCTGATATTAGACCTACAACTGTTTTGTTTTAGTTTCCTTTGGTGCTGAGTTTTTTATTCTTCCTTTGTACCATTATGTTAAGTTCATCTTTGCTACTGGGTAAGTGCTACGTGATTGGCTTTTATTACACACATCTTATTGTATCTAATCATGTCTTTAATTGGTTCAGTGTTCCTAGAGTGACATGGCCTCATAGGTGTAGATTGCTCGCGAGTGCTATATTTCAGTTGTCCCAGAATAGTTGGATTGGATCTGCATTGAGTGTTTGTGTGATTGTGCGAGGTGAGTACATCTTTTTACTCTTAACATATGATGTTATATTTACATGTGTAGTATATTATAATATTTGATTCTAGACACTTAAATACTTACACATGTTGAATTATAAGTCTTGTTGTGGGTACTCTTACAAACATGATTACATCTATTCAATAACTCTATGATAAAGTTATTCTATGTATGATTTGATTATACTCTGTGAAATTCTTGATACTTTATAACCATATTATTCATGAGTATATAATGGTACTTTGTTGCCCTCGTAGTTATGAATGGAACTACATTCTTATATGATAGTTTCGGTTTGCATTGAATAGATAATCTAATTTTTTTCCCTTGTTTTTTTTTAATGTAGACATACCTATGACAAAGCTTATATATAATTAGAGTTAGAATTTATGTATGATATAGTGGTATAAAAGATAGGGGATAAGCTCACACTTCAAAATGATGATAGTATTTAATCTAACATGAACTTTTCGTTTTTATGATTCTTCATATTATTGTTTTGTGTAGCCATGGATACGAGTTGATTAATTTACGAAATGATGATCCGGCTTTTTATAAAGGTTGCATGAATTTCATTGAGCTAGCTAAAGACACTCTTATAGAAGGAAAAACTCGATGTCCATGTAGTAAGTGCAAGTTGCGTAAATGGTATACTACGGACGATGTAGGGGAGACATATTTTGTTTAACGGTTTTCACAAGGAGTATAGGAATTGGATCTTTCACCGTAAAAATGATGAAACAAGTAGTACCCAAGGACCTCTTAGTAGCCAAGAAACGATAGTAGGTCGAGACGATATTCGGGGCTTGCTAAATGATGCATTTAGTGTTAGCATTCCACCATCCACTTCTCAACCTCAAGATCAATCTTTTGAGAACCCATTTGGAGGAGGAAGTATTAGGCGACATGCATGAGGAGGATGATTTCCCTTCTAGGTAGATACTGAACTTCCATCCTTCAATACCAAAGAAGAAGAAATCAAATATAAAAGACTAATTGAAGCTTCGATGAGGTGCTTTATGAGGGTTGTACTACATTTTCAAAGCTATCATTTCTTTTGCATCTATTTCATCTTAAGTGTATGTTTCATTGGTCTGCCGAGTCATTCACAAAATTGCTTGAACTTTTGATAGATGCATTTCCTCAAATAATGGAATTTCCGTCATCCTATTATGAGGGAAAGAAGGTAATTAAGAATTTGGGTCTAGGTTATCAGAAAATTGATGCTTGTCCTAATAATTGCATGTTGTATTGGGTGACTCAGCGGAAAAAGATGAGTGCCAAATCTGTCATACGTCGAGGTGGAAGGAGCTAAAGGTAAGGAGGGTGATATAAGTGAGAAAGGTAAAGAAGCCTGTAAGAAAGGTGAGCCAGCTAAGGTTATGCGATATTTTCCTCTTATTCCTAGGTCAAAGAGAATTTACATGTCATCAAAAACAGCAAAGACATGAGATGCACAAAGATGATCGTGACATGATGGTATGTTAAGGCACCCAGCAGATGCTTTTGGTTGGAAAAAATTTGATGAAAAATATCATGAATTCCCGGAGATCTCGTAGTGTTAGATTGGGTTTAGCAAGTGATGGTTTTAACCCTTATCGTTTAATGAATACCAATCATAGCACATGGCCGATGGTCTTGATTCCTTATAATCTACCGCCATGGCTTTGTATGAAATCATCATCTTTTATTTTATCTTTAATTATTCCTGGGAAATCTGGTCCGGGGATAGATATTGATGTGTACCTGCAGCCACTAATTCATGAGTTAAAAATGTTATGGGAAGGTGTTGATGCTTTTGATGCTTATAGTGGGAAAAATTTTAAGCTCCGAGCAGCCCTGCACTCTACTATTAGTGACTTTCCGGCATATGCCATGTTATCTGGATGGAGTACAAAAGGTTATAAGGCTTGCCCTATATGCACCCATTCTACTAACTCATATAGATTTGGAGGTAAGATTTGTTACCCTGGGTTTCGAAAATGGTTACCTGTTGATCATCCTTATCGCAGTGAAGCTGCTTTATTTGATGGTAAACCGGAATATGGTATTGCTCCAGTTCGTGAAAGTGGATCGGAGGTCTTGAAGCAACAAGAAAGGATCATACATGTTTACGGAAAGACTAACATATCTTCTAAGAAGAGTCGGAAAAAAAGAGGGAGAGGACAAGTTGGCGCGTCTGCTGATGAAGTTAACGATGGTCCTTGTGAGGATGATGTTAATGAAGTTCTTTGGAGTAAAAGAAGCGCATTTTTTGACTTGGAGTATTGGGAGCACACTCTTTTAAGGCATAGCTTAGATGTATGCATATTGAAAAGAATGTGTGTGATAATCTATTGGGAACTCTTTTAGACATGGATAAGAGGAGAGATGATGAAAATGCTAGAAAAGCTCTTAAAGAGTTGGGGATAAGGCCACATCTTTGGCTTCAACCTCATGCGAATAGAGTATCGTACATGCCTCCAGCTTCATACACCATGTCTTTAATAGAGAAAGATCGATTTTTAAGAGTTCTGAAAAAGCTGAAAGTTCCTGACGGATATGGATCAAACTTGTACAGGTGTGTCAATGTGAAACAACGGAAGCTTATTAATATGAAAAGTCATGACAATCATGTCATGATGCAAGATATCCTTGTCGTTGCGTTTAAGAGCAGCGAAGGCTACAAAAGTGATCGATTTGCTTGACGAGTTATCTTACTTCTTCAAGAAATTATGCTCCAATGTGCTTGATCCAGATGAATTAGATGACGTTCAATCGAAGGTAGAACTTACTCTCTGTAAGATGGAGAAGGAGTTTTTGCCAACTTTTTTCACAATAATGGTTCATCTACTAATTCATTTGGTTGAAGAGGTCAAACTCGGTGGACCCGTTCATTATAGATGGATGTATCCCATTGAAAGGTCGGTATTTTCAAAAATTGTTTTTAGACAATTTTTTTCCCTGTTACACTAACAAATTACATTACTTGAAGGTACTTAGCCTATCTGAAATCTCACGTAAGTAATAAGGCCCAGCCGAGGGGTCAATTGCTGAAGGATACTTGCTGAGGGAGACTCTTACATTTTGTTCGAGATACTTGGAAGGTGTGGAGACCGTATTAAATAGACCTAAAAGGAATGATGATGGCATTCTAGACTTAGATGCATATCTTTATAACTCTGGGGGTCGTGTTATTGGGATGACACAAAATGTTCGTCTTGATGATAGAAGTTTAAGGCAAGCACATCGTTATGTCTTGCTTCACTCAGATGAGATGAAACCTGTCATTCAGTAAGTAGCACAATGAGTTATATTATAAGAGTTCATCAAATTCATAAAAATCGTCAGATAACATTGCATCTTGGCTTGTTTTTAGTGAATTTGTACGTCAAAAGCGAGAAGAGACTCAAATTACGGAAAATCAGTCGAACGACACCCTTCAAAATGAATGGATAATCTATGAATTCTCAGAATGGTTGCAAAACCAGGTTTTAAGCCTTCTAAATTTGATCATTGTATTCCTTTTTTAAGTTATGACCTACGTCATTTAACCTATACTTTTTTATTCATAGGTTCACAATATAGATGATAGTAGTATACAAGGAAAGGTGAGAAGAGCTTTAGCACGTGGTCCATTAAATCGTGTGAAAAGGGTGAAAGGTTTTCTAATTAGTGGTTGTAAATTTGATGTCATGGATCGTGAACGACATCGAAAGACACAAAATTCTGGAATTATGGTTGAAGCTGAAGGCCAAGAGTACTTTGGAAAGCTGAAAGCAATTTATGAGTTGAATTACTATGGTTCCTACAAGGTTGTAATATTTCGTTGTGATTGGGTAGACATTCACAGGGGTTTAAAGACAAATGCAAATGGAAGTGTGTGTGTGAACTTCTCTAAGTTGATGCATACTGGTCGATATTTGTATGACGATCCATTTATTTTCTCATCTCAAGCAAAACAAGTATTTTATGTTGAGGATGAGATGCAAAAAGGATGGTTTCATGTTATTAGAACCAAGCCTAGGGACTTGTTTGAAGTAGGCTATGATGGGCTTAATTAGTTTGTTGTTATGTTTTTCTAGTAGAGTTTGCAAATTTTTCTATCATACAAAAAACGAGATTCTTTGTACTTTGGCTTTTTTCATGTGATCGAGAAGTGTTTATAAAAGTGCTATTGCTCTTAGTTAATTGTACGTACCATTATACCTTTTACATGTCATCTTTCAAAACTACCTATTTTGATGTCTTCCATATGGGCCCATGTTAGTCACAGCTAAACACAAAGCGCACCAAGGTAAACCACCTCGAAAGTTGCAACAATAAACACTTCAACAGCATATAACTAAGTGTAGGATTACAATCTGCAGAATGCATAAATCTCAGGCGACTGCACAAAACAGCACTATTTGTGATGTAAAACAGAACACTTGATGCACCACAGAAATTTGGAAGCAAATTTTTAATAATACACTTTAACCTCTTCCATGGTATTGCTTGGATCTGCACTCAAGATATGCTGTTGCTGAAGTTTGTGATTTATGTTGTAACTGCAAATATGATGGAACTCGAAAAAGAACCATCCCTCTATTTTGCTTCCAAATTTATAATATGATGAATTATTTGCCTGTTGTAAGTGATTTGGAGATCAGGTCTCATTGACTTGTTTAACATTATTATACTTTCATCGGCCGAAATTCTCCTTTGGTGTTTATTTGGGGTGGCATTAGAGGAGCAATACTTAATTGTTTCGAGTCTGTCTTTGTAAATTGAGATACTCTGCATTTGCTTTTCTTACTCAGGCAAAACCAGAGACAGTTGAAAAGGTCAGTTGTATAGTGAAGAAGCAATTGGCTTTGGCGGATGAAACTCAAGTCACTGGTGAAACAAAATTTTCAGAACTTGGGGCTGATTCTTTGGACACAGTAAGTATCATTTTTAATGCCATTACTGTTACAGAAGTTTTAACAGAACAAAAACTCATGCTTTTATGCACTCTGTAGAAAGTGGTGAACTTGATGCAACTCTAAGCCATGGTATAATCTGAAATCATAACTTACAGAGTGCACAATGGCAGATTTCTAACTTTGGTTGTAACCTATTTAGATTTGATCTGCTTGGTGCGCCAATTCTTTGTTCAAGGAGTTGGCAATTACAACATATTCTTTGTAACTGTAACTAATATTCTCTTATGAAACTCGAAAAAGAACCATCCCTCTATTCCTTTGCGACCGACCTAACTTCTTATTCGCGCCTTTGCACTTCAAATCACCCTGCAACACTAAATCATGGTGAACCTGCATTGTTTGCAAGTTAAGCTCATTTTAGATGTGGATATCAAAATAATTGATTCGTAAGAGAAGTAATATCATCGAATCTGTGTAAGATGGATTTAAAATCTGTGTACTTTGGCTTTTTTATGTGATCGAAAAGTATTTATATGTTTTGTTTTGTAGGAATTGTGACAGTGTTATTATGATCTATCGTAGCAAAAGGACACGAGTTGCTGCTGCTTCAGTATCTAATGATGTTGCTTCAGATGCCGTGCAGCAACTACTTCACGTTCTCCTGCCATGATACCTGAGATGAAGCCTATGGGTTTGACTAACTCACAAGCAGGACAAACACTTCAACCCACTATTACTCCACATTCAAGTACAACTACTACTCTACCTCAACACAAACCTTCCGCATCTGCTTCATTTCCTCCAGCCACGATTCCACAGTCAAGAGCTACAACTTGTACTATATCTCGGCAAAAACTTTTAGCATCCCGCCATGATTCCACAGTCAAGAGGAGCAACTTCTACTCTACCTCAGAAAGATCCTTTAGCATGTGAGATGTTACCTCCACTAAAACCCATGGGTTCGAATACCCCAGAAGCTGCAAAAAAGACTCATCCTCTTATTATTCTACAGTCAAAGACTACTAGTAAGGTACCTAAAATTAACCCCATGGGTCATAATGTAGTGAAGTCATGCAAAAGGCCGCAATCTCACATATCCTCACAATCTTCAAGACCTACTGTGATTGACTCTGTACTCCAAAACAAAACACAAGGTACCAATGCATCAGAGCTTCCTTCAAACCCTTCACTTATAAGACCATCATCAGCATCTCAAAATCCAAGTAAATGGGGACCATTTGGTCCGCCAACTAGTGCAGCATTACCAAAACCTTCAACAAAAGTAAGTGGTGATAGTGGGATATGGAAAACCCCTCCTATCTTTCTTCCGCATAAAAATTTGCAATCTGAGTCATCACAACAACTTCATCGTCCTAATGCTAAAGATGTGAACAAGGCTAGTGTTAGAGCTGAGAGACAACTACCTAAACCTGATTCAGAAAATAACCCCGTTGGTATTCCAGTTGTGAATCACTCAAACGAACACGATGATGTTCAAACCGAAAGCTTGTCAAGGGAAAAAAAGAATAGGAATATTGAGCTTGATCAAAACAAGCATGTGGAGCAAAAAAGGAGTATCCATAATATTTCAAACAAAACAAATTCGGCTAAATCTCGACTTCCCAATTCCGACTCGGGATGGCCAACCAATGTGAAATTTGATGCAAAGGAGGAGGTTCTAATCACAGGTATGAACTCATGAATTTTATTATGTGACTCTTTTCTATCAATGATTCTCATCACGTTATGGTGTTTTGGATTCTCATGTCATCTGAATAGAGTATTGTTATGGCTACTGCCACCCCCTCTCCTAGGTACTGCCCTCCCCCTGTACCTCCCCTCCCTCTTTCTGGCAGCCCTGCTAGCTGCTGCCCCCCTCCCCCTTTCTGCCAACCCCTAGCTACTGCCAACCTGCCCATACTTTTCAATAATGATCCCTCTGCACATTTAGCACTTGAAAATGTTGAGTAGAGGCATAGGATTTATGTGGACTATGGTAGAGATAAAAATTGACTCACGAAACAATCCCATGATATCAAGATTAAGGTTTTGATGTTGTTGTTGCATTGCTGTGAACTATGCATAATACTCTTGCTATTGAGACCTTCGTGTAGTATTAAATGAGTTGGGTGCACAAAATATTGCTTAGGAACAGTGCATAGCATTTCTGTTTTCTTTCCCCTAATTTTCTTGCCCTGTTTTGTCCTGTGGTTATTTGTTTGAAAGTTAAGACAAGAATCCTACTCTTGTTTTCCAGCTTTAGTTAAGTATGTTAATTATGTATTACGGGGGTTAAAAGGAGGTAGCTCAATGAATGGCTGAATTTTCTCTAAATTTTGATGACGGGAGTTTGGAACTCAGGATGCAGGACCTGCACATTTTGATCTTGTGTTTTATATGGAACTTTTCTGCTGTTGAAAACCAATCAGCGAGCTTTACATCAGGAAAATAATTATAATCTTGCTGGGATGCACATTGTTCTTCTTACTTCTCTTTCAATATGTGCTATTAGTGTTTGTCCATTCACCTTGTTTAATATTAGTTGTGGTGCATGGTTTGCTATTTTGGGTCTCTGATCTGCTCTTGGGGCACCCTAGTTATTAGAATGTGATTACATGGTTGAAGGGTGGAGCAGGATTACATTCTCTGTTCATCTTATTTTCATATCAAAATATGACCTATAATTATTGAGAAAAATAGAACTGTACACAGTTTACAAGTGACTTCTATGTGCAGAGGGATCATTATTGAAAAGATGCAAGAGTATGTGTCCTAGGTACTGCCCTCCGCCTGTACCTCCCCTCCCTCTTTCTGCCAACCCTGCTAGCTGCTGCCCCCTCCCCCTTTCTGCCAACCCCTAGCTACTGCCAAAGTGAAGAGTGTTTCTACCTTAGTCTAACTCCTGTTATGAAGACACTCAAAGGGTGAAAACTCGCATATAGCATTATTATTTTCTATTAAGAACCTCTGCTAACGAGATTACATGCAGCAGAAAAGCATATAGAGCACAGAGAAAACAAACTTACTTGAAATATCTCAACTTTAAATTGGAATAGATCAACAGATTTCTGAGCTTGATTTGTTAATTTACTTTGCAATACTAGTATTAAGCCACTCAAACTTTCTCTGTTAACAATCTGAGCTCCAATTCCACATATTGTGTTCACCTTGACCAGCTGAGGCCCACAAAAAATCACCAGGATCTGCATTTAAGGTGAAGTTAGTCTGGTAAATGAGCTGTGTTCCTAAAAAATCAACAGAAAATGAAAAAGAAAATGAGGAAAAGAATAAGGCACTGCATTTTGAACTAAAATTTGAGCATCATGGTGTTCCTACTTCCCTTGTACAGGATCTGGAAAATGATTGGTACTTACAAGTGAGTCTTTTCAGGGAGGATAAACTGTCGTATAGCTGCATTAACCTTATCTCTGATCCTATCTTTCATGTTCTTTACTAAGGCAGAATGCATAGCTATATGTTTGATTTATCAACTCTTTCTATGTGTGTAAACTAATAATGTTGCAGGCAGGTAGATTTCTAGTTAATCAAATTTAGCTTGTATACGAGAATATGTAACCAATTATGACTATGTTAAAGCTTCAATTAAGGCATAGCTTATAAAAGAATTGACTCCTTTATCCCATTTTTTCATGGTTTCATATATTCTTTGGCAGATTCTAAGGGTGAACTTCAGTTGATGAGCGGTTTAATTCAGCCCATAGACGTTTGGCACAGTCGTGGTGTTAGGTACCATGTGCAATTTAATGAGTTCAACCAACCAATTAGGAAAGGTGGGCATATCTTGGTGCAATTTCTAGGAAGTGTAGCAAAGGATGGGACCTATTGTCCAATTGGAGAAAAGAATTGGCATCATGTTGACGTGAAACTCAAAACTAAGATTGTTATGAAGATGAGAGTATGCATACAAGTTCAAACTAAATTGTTATAAATATATATATATATATATATATATATATATATATATATATATTATTATATATATATGTTTCTTATTAGCTATGTCTTATTGATCTTGCATTATTATTTTTTTCTTTTTTCGTTGAAGGAACATTTTGTGATTCCTGAGGATGAGGTCTATAATACATTAGCTCTGCAACGTGTTGACAAATGTTGGAGGCACTATAAACACTCACTTAAATTGACATTCTTCAAACCCGATAAGCTCACAGAGGAAGAACATTATGATATTGTGCCTAGTGGACATACTCGTTCTGAATGGAAACCATTGGTTTCGTATTGGTTCTCACACAAAGGACACGTACTTCTCTTTTTTTCGATTTATTATTATAATGTGTGATACATCTTACTTCTACAATACTAACTAAACCTTCCATTGCGAGTGTAGCAATTGTCTCAACTTGGAAAAGTGGCACGAGCAGCTCAAAATCAAGTTCATACATTGGGTTCTACTAGTTACGCTAATATACGAGTTGATTATGTAAGGAATAAATTTTCACTCAAAGTTTCAAAATCAAGTTTATTTTATCTTTAGTGATCAAGATTCGTTATTAAGACGTTTGTATCTGTATTATGAAACCTGCATCAGTCATGGAGCTTATTGCATATGCTTGATTTGAATCTGGCTTTTCATGGTCTTTTTTTTTTAGTATGCATTCTTCTCCTGTCAGTGGTCTAACTTCATTTGTCAGACTCATTAGTGGGACAAACTTCTGGGATCTTCTGTCAGCATAGACTAGTAACGAGTTCATTATTATCATTTTCTATTTGTATTATTATCTCATATGCATGAAATGCTCGAGTTTTGCTTGACTAAGTTATTTCTAGCTCTTCCTTTTACAAAAATGTTGACTACAGTTGTGATACCTGTCATATAATTACAAATTTCCAACTTGTCAGGAAAGAGGTAATTGCGTTTGCTCATTGTGTTTCCCATGACTATGTAAAATTCAATTGTTTTGTTTCCTTCGACTGATGTCTACATCACAGATCTGGATATTTGCTTTACCTTGCTCGCTTCTGCTAGTGTCGCATAGGTGAATTGTGTCAATTTGACTATAATGTAAAGGTGGCTAAGCACTTCTACTTCAGTTTGAAAATTTAGTACCCTTATGTACTTTTTGGGTTTGCTTTACCAGAACTGTGTAACTCCATGCCCTATAGATGTGTCTACCTAAATTTTAGATTAACGGGAACTATAATATTAAGTTGCATGCTTATTTTAGACTTACTACAAGGTAACTAATTATTTATAGGAAGATGAGCATGGAGAAGAAATGAGCTTGATTGAACTTTGGGAAGCAACTCATAAGAGGAAGGATGGAACCTATCTTGAAGGCACAGACACTTCGGACTTTTTGGAACTTGGTCTAACACATTAGTCTATTTTTGCATTCTATTTTTCTATCATCAGATTTACATAATTTATTCCCTAAAAATTGTGCAGGAGGATGCAAAGGCAAAGGTTGATTCATTAAAACTTTGTAATCCTACTATGTCTCGTGTTGACGTTGAGAATGAAGCCTTTCAAGCTGTCATGAATGGAGATGAAGTACCTGAACGACCCCAGGGATATGGATTTGGGGTGAAAAAAAGTGATATTTATGGGTGCGTGGTGAACTTAGAAAAGAAGGTTATGGAAAACTTAAAAGGAGACATGTGGAACTTGAAAACATTGTGGAAACATCTTTATTGAAGAAGAGAAATGAGGAACTTGAAAAACAAAACAAAGAGATGACTAACAAATTTGATGAGCATACTAAGATGATGAAGACCGTTGCTACACATTTTTCTCTAGTGTTGGATGCGGTGCGTGATGGAAAAGCTTCTACTCAACTTATAGATGCTGCAAAGTCAGCTATGCATTTGATTACTACAGAGGTATTGTTATAATATTATCATTCATTGTTTCATTTGAATTATCAAAATCAAGTTGCACCATCTAGTTACCTATTCTTTTCTTTTGTCATTAACTAACTTTTTTACATCTTTTATAATTGACCATCACTATAATATATCACATTATATAAGATTACTTATTATGTCATTCTTTGTTTTTTTTTTCAAGGATCAAGATGATGGTGAAGGAAAAGAAGTCAAGGATCCATTAAATTAGTACAACTCGTAAAGTTATTAATTATTTGAAAAGGTCTTGTAAAAGATATATTTCTTTTGTTATGTTTTTTTTGTAAGGTTTTAAGAAGTTGATATAGTAGACATTATCTAATTGACTTATTTGTGATCGAACAAAATATTTTAGTGTGTATTAGTTAATTAAGACAGATATTAATATTATTATATATATTATTGGTCATTTCTACTTAAGTATTTTTTATTGGAAAATTGCTTATAATATATTGTATTTGATCCATATCCAATTAAATAATGGTTATTATTATTAGATGTTTTTTCTAGGCTAAAATCTCGACACTTTTTCGTGTTAAGAGTTATTTTGGCTCTAAAAATTTATTTGTGGAGGTAAAATAATCTTGACGTTAGAATGTGTCTAGAGCATATTGCGCGACGCAAAAAAGCGTTGAGAAACACAACACAAAACAGCGTCACCCACATTTCAAGTCGCAGAAAAGCGTTGAGAAACTCAACACAAAAAAGCGTCGCAAATCATTCTGGACGCGTCTTTGCGTTGAGAATCTCAACGCAAGAAAGCGTCGAGAATTCTCCACGCCTAAAATCTCGACGCTTTTGCAAAGCGTTGAGAATCAATTTCTCAACGCATTTTTCCATCTAGAATATTAAGGAAAAGCGTTGAGAAAACACTCTTTTTCTAGTAGTGTCATATCAGGTCATAAGTTTAAATTAAGACCAAATTTACTCCAACTTTACTCTTTACTCTCTTGCAATTAGGTATGATCCTCTGGTCCAATTAGTTCAATTAAAGTCAATCAACTTTAATCATTTTCAATAAATTCTAATAAGTTTTAGAATCATCCGGCAAAAAAGGAACACATATTGTTATACGAATATAAATAAGTAAAATTCGATTAACCAAGGCTATAATTTGTGGTTCAACTAAATTTGACTAAAACTAAGGCCCTGTTCTTTTGAATACTTTGGATGAACTGAACTGCACTGAACTGAACTCAACTGAATTGTATTAACATAATATTATCAATACTTATTATTATAATAATCAATAAATATTAACAAAATTAATATTATCAATACTTATTATTATTTATTACTTTTACATAATTGTTTATTATTTTTACTAAAAAAATTGTTGTTGGTGGTGGTGTAAATAATAATAATAATAATAATAATAATAATAATAATAATAATAATAATAATAATAATAATAATAATAATAATAATAATAATAATAATAATAATAATAATAATACAATAATAATAATAATAATTAAAATAACAAAAATCAACAAAATAAAATAAAAATAAAATAAAAATACAAATTCATCATTATTATAACTATAATATTAATAGTAATACTGAAAACAAAAATAATAATTACAACATTAGACTAGACAGAACTGAACTTATTTTGATCGAATTGAGCTGAAAAGCGCTGAACTAAACTGAACTGCGTTGAACTGAACCGAAAACAAGTCAAAAAGCACAAGACCTAACTTATTTGAACTTATAATATTTTTCTGAAAGAAACTATTCGTGTGTATAAATTGTGTGAAAAAATTTATATAGCTAAATTGAATTTATCTAAACTTATATTCACTTATTCGATCTTATTTTTGCTGAAATAAGATGAAACAAGTATACCCTAACTAACATTAACTTATTCGATTGAATATATCATGGATGTAGGAAATTACATTGTTAATTAGCTCAAACAACATACCAATGAATCAAGAAAGTTTGATTGATAAAGAATTAATCAATTTTAGTTAAAATAAGGGAAATTGAAATGTATTTTCAATCTTGTTCAATTAGGTCCAATTAGATAAGTTACATTCATATAAGTTTTGTATCTCTACTTCAACCCAAACTTAGAATCATGATAAGAAATTGTAATATATTTGAAAGGCTAATTAAATAAAAATATATGAAATATGTCTCTGTTCAAATTGCATGAAAGTCGCCTTCTTGTGTTTGTTGTTATTTGAATAATGGTGTCTTATAAAAGAAATAATTGGATAAAGATATAATATATATGTGTTCAACAAGAGTTGATGTTATGCATGTGGTAACAGATGTAATTATTGTGATTTTTGACTGTTGAGTCGTTTTCAAGTAAAAACCACCAAAACATGTGTTAATCTTGTTTATGGGTTTTGTACTCAACTTTGCTAATGTGTCTGCATGCCTTATTTTGTTATTTACATGGTCTGTCACTTGGCAGGTGGCAGCATCCTAAATGTTTCAAGTTGAAGCATGACTTGATCTTTTGCAAGTTGACGCTGATACGTGGTGGAAGACTACTTGTAGTGTTGTATTCGTTTTCGAGGCGAGGACGCTTGACTTTGTAAGAATTAGTCATTGATTATCTATTTATGTATTTAAGAGTCATTAATGCTCCTGCTCCTTTGTTGTTATTGCTCCGCGAAAATAAGGGCCGTTGAATATTGGAATTTGATAAATTTTATTTATTGAAATTGTAAACAGGTTTAAATTATTTTCTGATTTAGGGTGTTCAATTTGCAAAGGGGGTGTTTGTTTAGGGGGATTAAGGGGTGGGAATGGGATATTATATCCCCATGGGTAGATATCCCATGTTTGTTTGAGGGGATATCTAAATTCCCATGTGAAGGGGAATGGGATTAAACTCCCCCTTATCCCACCAAAATAAGACCTGGGGGGAGGCAGGTATTAGGGAGGGGATTATTTCTGATTATGTTAAAAGACGAATTTACCCTTCATTAAAATATACTTCGCCAATACTGCTTGCTCTTCTTTTGCTATCCTTCATTAAAATGGGTATTTTTGTAATTTAATAATATATTCCCTACTTAAGTACCTCATCCAAACATGGAATAATAATATTCCCAACATAATCCCACTAACATACCAAACAAGGGATTGAGATATATATAATGAATTCCCACCTTCTAACTCCCATTCCCAATCCCATCCTCTAATTCCCAAACTCCCAATCCCTCGTACCAAACGCCCCGAAAGGAAACTATACAGAATTTTGCAGAGGAATATATTAGGATAGAGTCCGAGAATTAGGGTATTGTTGTAATAGTTAATAAAATTGAATACAGTTGGGATTTGAGTTTCACACTCTCCAATTTTGTTCGTCGAGTGTAATGGTAATAGTTCAGGTTAACTCGACCAAAGTTTCTTCGGCTATGTTTATGATCAAAGTCCGTTCTTTAACATTTTAGGGTGTGCTCCTCCTTGCTGCTCCTTATCTCTATAAAAGGAGAGCAAATGATAATAGAAATCAGATTTGAGTTTGATAAAAAAAACCCTTGTGTTTATAGTTTTTACTTTGAGTTTGTCTCAAGTACTGCTAACCCTTATTACTTTGAGTGAGTCTTGAGTGATAAGCCTAGGAGAGATTGAGTGAGTCTTATCTCTGACCTAGAACCCCAAAACATTGAGTGTGTTCTTGTGTTTTGGTATTATCCCTTGTTTCGAGTGACTTTGTGTTGAATTGTGAGTGTTCTATGTTCCAACGACATGAAGTCACTTGGGACGGTCACAGAGTAGGAAGGCCCGCTCTTGTCTGGAGGGGCCAGGAAGTCAATTTTGTGCGTCTTGGACGCGACGTCGTGTTCATCGTCCAAATGGACGACGACCGCCGTGTCCTTCTTCGCTGACGCTGACGATAGGGACGTCGCGTCAGCAGAAGATTCCCTCTTACGTTTGCGCAGCATCTCAGCTAGCGCCTGACCATCCAAGCTCCCCCTAGGACGCGATTGTGATGAACCTGTCCAAGAGTACCAGAGTTAGTAACGCAAGGACCTTCCTTAGAGAATCCTACTTAAAAATAAAAGAGAGGTGGACTAACCAGATGCCATAGATGAACAACTATCTTGAGAAGCAAAAAGAACCCTTCTGAACTGCCTGTCGTCCTCCGACACCTTCAGAAACTTGTCACAGAGACTCTGAGACTTGTCGCGATGCGACAATAGTTTTGGATTAAGACCTGCAGTAGAAACGATGTAAGAATGGTGTTAACGACACGTCGCGAACTTAGAAAAACTGGAAATAAACACACCTTCGGTATTCCAGCCACCAACCAGAGACGCCCCGGCTTCCCCTAGCGACGACCTCTTCACAAAAACAAACCTTTCTTCCAACCCCTGTCGTTTGATTGAATTCCCCCGACCAGAGGTTCTAACCTCGCTTTTGCATGTAGGCTATCCTATTCTTTGCTTTAACCCTAATTTCATAGTGCAACAGTAGGTCGTGAAGAGTGAAGGCCTCTTCCCATGACACTGTCACCCTGTCGATGACACTAAGAATCCTCCAGACTTGGGGCATAATTTGCCCAGGACTGATCTGGTAAATCTGCATCAAGTCCCTTTCCAGGGGGGGTAAAGGGAAGCCTAAGACCTATTTTGAAAGGGTATTCATAAAGCACTACCCATTTTTGGGGACACGACTCTGGGGGTTCGTCAGGTTCGGCATTCCTAATGACAGTACTCTCAGGCAAATTTCCTAAGTCTAAAAACCTTAAAAGGTCCTCTTCTGACATCGTTGACAGTTCGTCCTCATTTTCTACCCTTAATTCTACAGCTTTCTCTTTCCTTTCGATTTCTTCTTGGTTTTTCACAAAAGTCCTAATGTTGTGTCTACTCGGAGCCATGAGAACGGTAGAAGAAGAGAAACTAGAGCGAATCAAAGGAAAAAATGAGCGAGAAAGTGCGAAATTACCTGGTGTCAGCGATCGATTTTCCGGCGGAGAGAATAAAGAGAGTTAAGGAAGTTGCCTTACTTAAAGAGAGAAAGATTTGATGAAATTGAAGTGAGGATTGAGTTATTAAAAACCGCCTTAGTTATTTATGCCAACTAAAAGTAATCATGACAATGGGACCAATAATTATAATTAAAACGGCATTTTAAACAAAAAACTACCTTTTTGTAGTTGGCGACTCTTGAACTGCCAAAGATAGACCGCTCGAAGGGATTTCCTTTCCTTCCTTATGTTCCCTTCGGAATTTTTTTTTCTAAAAACTGACAAGTGCAAAGATTTAGCTTATGATTTTTTGATCTCCTAATGATTTAGACAAAGCTTCTTCGTTTTAATTTAAGAAATTTTTTACAATTGTCTTATGGGCTTTGCGTTACCCCGATTTCAATAATTGGGGGCAAACTGTTATGGCTGAATTTTTTACAGGTTGACATTGACGCAAGGACGCGATAACTCGATGACATGACGACGTATGACACAGTGGCGAAGAAATTCAGACCCGAAGACGTAGCAGGCAACGTGGAATTTGAAGCTAGAGCATTAAATGAGTAACGGTCCGGCTAAATAAGGGAAAAGTTTAACAAGCCATAAATTCAGCCGTTGAGGAGCGTGAGTCAAGACGTTGGCGCATAAGTGAAGGAGATCGCCGTGATTTAAGCATGGAAATCAATGTAATAATGAGTAGATTTATTATTGTATTCGTTGGGAAAAAGCCAAAGAAAAGAGAAGGCATACAAAAGAGAAAGAGAGGTCATTTTCATGTTTTTTTACGCAACATTGTGAGAAAGGCACTAGGGTAAACTAAGCATTCTTGTAAACGACACTCAGTCACGAAGAAAGATAGTGAACGATATTAGTTTGGGCACTTAGCAATCTTTCTACCTCCCCTTCATGAACAACTTCTATTTGGAGACTAGAAAATTCCTCACAAAGTTTGTCGGCAACGACTAATGTATTCAGGCTATGGCTAGACTTGCGACTTAACGCATCAGCAATGACGTTGGCTTTACCCTCATGGTACTGGATGTCTAAGTCATAGTTCTTGATGAGCTCTAACCATCTGCGCTGTCTCATATTAAGGTCTTTCTGGGTGAAGATGTATTTGAGGCTTTTGTGATCAGTGAAGATTCGACAAGTCACCCCGTAAAGGTAGTGTCTCCAAATTTTGAGGGCAAATACTATGGCGGCCAATTCTAGGTCGTGTGTTGGGTAATTGACTTCATATGGCTTCAACTGCCGGGACGCATAAGCTATGACCTTCCCATTTTGCATCAGAACACAACCCAACCCATTTTTGGACGCATCACTATACACATCATATCCCTCATTCCCATTAGGCAAGGTTAGGACAGGGGCTGATGTTAACCTCTCTTTGAGCGTTTGAAAGGCCTTCTCACTGTCCTCATTCCAGTTAAACCTACAATCCTTCTTCATCAAGTTGGTCATAGGCTTTGCTATTTTGGAGAAGTCTTTCACAAATCTCCTATAGTAATCGGCTAAACTTAAGAAACTTCTTATATCCGTTCCTGTTAAAGTATTATTTGATTCTGGAGCATCATTGTCATTTATTGCCCATGCAACTGTTAGAACTTTAGCATTGGTCGAGTCTGAGTCGATTTCTATGCCTATAGTCATTCCATCTAGGGAGACTGTTAACTGTTCTAAAAGATTTCTAAAAGTGCCATTAAAGATAGGTGAGGGATACTTTCCCTCTTATCTGATAGAGTTTAACTTATCGAACCTAGATATTATTCTGGGGATGGATTGGCTTGGGAATCACATGGCTAAGATAGATTGCGATGCGCAGAAAGTGGAACTAAGGGACCCTTCGGGAAAAAGAGTGTCATATAGGAGAATACCTCGAGAACCTGGGATTAAAGTGATCAATGCTTTACAACTTAAGAACTATGTAGACAAGGGTTGGCCCCTATTTATGTGTTCGGTGAGAAGAGTTGAGGATGATCCGTTGAGACCTGAAGATGTGCCCATAGTTCGAGAGTTACAGGATGTCTTTCCTGAGTAAATACCCGGTATGCCTCCAAGGAGAGATGTAGAGTTCACCGTTGACCTAGTACCTGGGACTGGACCCATTTCGAAAGCCCCATATCAAATGGCTCCGGCGGAAATGAATGAGTTGAAGAACCAGTTAGAGGAACTACTAGACAAAGGGTATATTAGACCGAGCATGTCGCCATGGGGAGCACCCGTTTTGTTTGTGAAAAAGAAGGATGGTAGTTTGAGGTTATGTATAGACTATCGGGAGTTGAACAATGTCACTGTGAAAAACAAGTACCCATTACCTAGGATAGATGACTTGTTCGACCAACTTCAGGGTGCAGGGATTGGCGAAGCCTAAGTCGTAACGGCTAACGCACAAATAAATCAATACTACCCTACACAAACGTAGTATAAGGAAGTAAGGTTCAATTCCACGGAGAAGGTAGGTTTTGTTTGACTAAACGTGTGCTAAGTAACAATGGGGGGGTTTTAAGGAATGAAATTGAAACAAATAAAGCATAAGCAAGGAAAATCAAATAATAAACGAGAACTTGGCAATCAATCTTCACGACCAATTTAACCCTTGATCATTGAACAATTCAACACCTAAGTTACTTGAACGCCCTATTGTGAATCATAAGATTCAATCTCCCCTAACGTAGTGGTAAGACTAAGCGAGCGCTCTAATCTGACCCTTAATGGCGTAACAACCTAGCCCGAGCGTTCTAGGTTTATTTAAGCAATTAGATAACAACTAGGGAGATTTCAATAGGGTATTCTAGCATTCACACAAGCGGTCGAATGCAAAATTATATGATGATTCTTCTTATACTCAATCATCCACGAGCGTGCGATAATTGGGCATAAACTACAAACCCTAGATAATCTCAAAGCAGACAATTATCTAGATAGTAGAGATTGTAATGATCAAAAAGTTAATTGATCAAGCTAACTTAAGCACAAAAACAATCAAACATGAAGAACATGAAGAATCATCAACATTCAAGCAATTTAAAGGAAGAATTGAACTCACAAGTTGATTAAAATGGTTGATTCGATTGATATACCAAGATGGAAGATTAGCTCTCCATAATATAAAAGATTACAATTTTTATTTGAATTCTCTCTAAAAACGGATAAAAAACGATCCCCAACCCACAAGACGAAGTGTTCTTTTTATCAGAAAAATAGGGGAAGACGAAAAGCCGAATTCCGCGTTACAGGGCTCCGCGACCGCGGAGGAAAGCTCCGCGACCGCGGAGGGGGGTCCGCGCCCGCGGTGATGCTCACGGCAGTTTTCCTAATTTTGCTCCGAATTCTGTCGCGCCCGCGGTCATTAGCTCCGCGACCGCGTAGCCTGCCCGCACAACTTCCTTCTTTCTTCTTGAAAATGACTTGCTCATACCAAAAATACTCAACAAGTACACATCTTACTTCCTTGCTTCACTATGATAACTCTTCAAAGAGTTTCTTCGACATGCTAACTTTCTAACTTAAACTTTCTCCAACACAAAGGAGCTCAAATGATTAAAAAGAGCAAATTACAACATAGTAGAGAAAAAGATCAATATCATTACAAAACTTATGTCAAATCCCATTAGTGAGTAGTGAAAAAGTTTCAAGAATGCCATATTAACATGGCATATCAAATTCCCCCATGCTTAGACCTTTACTCGTCCTCGAGTAAAATCCTAACTCCTTTATATCTCCAAGGTCTATCAAGAAAAGCATGGAGAAATTCACATAAAATCCAAACCTAACACCACTACTCCAATCAAAAGCGAATGAATGATGAATCGCAACTAGCTAAAGTTTGGCGAAGTAATCTCAACGCACCAAAACTCTAGCCATCTTATCACTCCACAATCCACAAGGATAGTTAACTTGGGGGTGGAAATGACCTCAACACACCCAAGCTAACTGCACACAAACCAAGAACAAGGAGCTAACATTCCTAGATCCCCCAAGCTCAACTCACACACTACTCCCTCAAAACAAAGCCTTGGTTCGAATAACACCATCAAACCAAGAGCTTACCTCTTAAAACAACCTCTGACTCCCCTTATGGCTCCAAGATGAAAAACAAGAGGCTTTCTAACCTACCACCATCTAAACCACAACCTCCTTATATCAACAATGAGTGACCTACCCAAACGCCGCTTCAAACACCCTTCATATGCCACCACTCCGAAAAATAAATGACACTAGAGTACTCTCCTTTTGCCTAGGCGCCTTCCGGGTTTTCACCTAGCCACTCATCATTTATCTTTTTTTTTCATCTCTCATTTTTTTGTTGTTTTTTTATCATTTTTTTTTGTCATTTCTTTTCATCATTTTTTTCTTTTTTTTTCGTTTTGTTTTTATTATTATTAAAGGAAATATACACACCAACCACATCTCACTCCCCCATGCTTGAAGGACACATTGTCCTCAATGTGTAAAATATGAAAATAAGTAGCAATAGGGAGACGAGAACCTCTAGTAACACCATAAGCAATAGGCAACAAGAGCAAACCACACAATACAACTCCTTCCACACTACACAAGAAACTCCTCCAACTCCAAACTTAAAATTTCACCACAACAAGTTCTCAACACAATAAGTAACCACAAACACAACAAGTGATTATCCACAACTCCCAATCACAACAACTCACCACAAGAATAATAATCAACCAACCACAACTCTTAATCAAGGTAACTTTCAAATTAGAGTATGAAAAGTTCAAGTTTACCTCAAAGAAGGAAGAACAATGCAATTGATTGACTAACCAAGTAAGAACAACACCCCAAGTGCACTCCTTTGCTCCTTAATAACCTACCAACTCCAAGAATCAAAAACCCCCAAATTTTAGGGTTTTCAATGGATTTTGTAAATAGAAAAGAAAAGTGGAGATTTTGGAAGATGATTGAGTGGGAAATGATATGAGTGAGAAAAAGGGATTGAAAGAGTGAAAGAGAGGAATTTGAGTGAAGGAATTGAAGGGAGATGTAAGGGGATGAGTAGTTGTGAGAAAAGAGAGAGAGGGTCGAAAATTGTGGAAGGAGGAAAGAAGAGTAAAGGGCGAAAGAAAGAATATACCTGGCGGAAATACGCAGCTCCGCGACCGCGGAGAATGTCTGCGCCCGCGGAAGGGTTCCGCGCCCGTGGTGAAGTTGCGGAGTTGCTCTCGGCAGTTTCTCTTCTTTTTTTAAAAAATCGAAGGGAGTGGTGATGAAACCCACCCCTTTCTGCTCTCTTGTTTTGCTTCAAAGGTTCTCCTACAAAAACTAAAACACCAAAACCACACAAAAACAAAACATAACAACTTATCTCCAAATAAAATATATACAAAACACGGGTTGCCTCCCGAGAAGCGCTTAGTTTAAAGTCGAAAGCTCGACATCATGCAATCACAAAAGTTTTACCTCACATCAAACACATCATGAACACTCGGCTTAACCCATCAATAGAATAGATAGAGTGATCCTCTTTACATCCCATGGCATCATGCATTTTAAACTCAACGTTTTGACCATCAAACTGCATGGTCAAAGAACCGGTGCCACAATCAATCCTAGCATTAGTCGTTTTCAAGAACGGCCTCCCTAAAAGAATAGGGGCGGAATGCCTATCATGCTCCATGTTAATTACATAAAAATCAGCAGGAAAAGTCATCTTATCAACTTCCACTAGAACATCTTTCAATACACCTCTAGGAATGGAAGTGGACCGATCCGCTAATTGTATGACAACAATTAGTAGAAGCAATTCACCAAGTTCTACGGACTCATATAAGGAATAAGGAAGCACATTAATGGAGGCTCCCAAATCTAGCATAGCCCTATCAATCTTTGTGTCACCAGGGTTATAGTATAGTGAACATGCCCGGATCATTGCATTTTTTTAGGCATTCTCTTTTGAAAAACGGCGGAAACATGTTCACTAACCTTCACCTTTTGCTTCCTTTTAAATTTTTCTTTTTTTGATGGAACAAATTTCCTTCAACCACTTAGCATACAAAGGCACATCTTTTATCAATTTTAACAAAGGAATATTTACGACACATTGACTAAATGTTTCATAAATATCCTTAGAAGATTCAAGCTTACGATTGTCCTTTAATGCTTCGGGAAATGGGGACCGGTTTGAAATCCGGAAAAGATTTTACCTCTTGGTAGAGCTAGGACTACCAAATTTTCAGCTTCTTTTGATGGGATAGAACCTCCACCTCGTTTCCTTGGTTACAATTCTCCACAACCTTGCTCTTGTCGGGCTCTGATCAACCAACTCTTTACCACTCCTCAAATCATGGCACTCACATTCTCTTGGGATTTACCTCGATTTGAGATGGTAGCTTCCCAGAACTTTGGGCCTCAAGTTTATTCATGACACTAGACATTTGGCCCACTTGTGTTTCCAAATTGTGAATGCTAGACCTTATCTCCTGTTGAAATTGCACCATGTTGGACTGCATAGTAGTCACATTTTGAGCCAAAGCCTTGATCATATCCTCGGTAGACATTGAGTTGGAGCTAGAGGATTTCCCTTGAGCTTGATATGGTGCCTGTAAGGAGGGGGATTACCTTGTTGAAAATTCTGATTTCCTTGGAGAGTTGGATTCCCTTGCTTGTAACTAAAGGCCGGATGATCTCTCCATCCGGGATTGTAAGAGTTTGAGAATGGATCATACTTCTTTTGCCCTTGATATCCCACGTCACTCACCTCTCGGGTTTCCTCTTGCAAAGTTGGACAAGAATCGATCGGATGGCCGGTGTTGGAACAAATACCACAAGCCTTCACTTGTTGTTGATTGCCACTCACCAAAAATTGTCGGAACATGCCCTTAAGGTCGGACACTTCCGACTCCAAAGATGATTTAGAAATTGCCGCTTTAACTCCCCTAGTGGTATTTCTCTTAAAATAAGTGCGGGAACTCTCAGCAAACTCACTTATGAGCTCCATGGCTTGTTGTGGGTCTTGTTATCAATGTTACCCACAAGCAGCATTCACCATCCTTCTCTCATCAGGAAGGAGCACCAACTAAGTTACAAACAAGATCCTTTCTCGGCAAAACCATGATAGGGACAACAAGCAATGAGCCTCTTAAACCTCTCTAAGTAGTCATAAAGGATCTCATCATAACCTTGCTCAATGTTGCTAATGGCCCTCTTAAGCTCATTCAACTTGCTTGAAGGAAAGAACTTCTCCAAGAAAGCTTGCTTCATCCCCCTCCATGTGTGATACTGTTGGGGCTCAATGATAAACCAATTTAGCCTTATCCTTCAATGAAAAAGGAAAGGCCCTAGTTTGATTTGATCCTCCGTAACACCCCTTGGCTGCATACTAGTACAAACAGCATGGAATTCGCAAGATGTTTGATTGGATCTCTCCCCATTTAAACCATGGAAGCTTGGCAGTAAATGAACAAGACCCGACTTCAGCTCAAAAGTAACATTCTCCCCAAACTCTGGATATTGAATGGCCAATGGTGCTTGGTCCAGATTAGGAGCAGAAAGCTCCCTCAATGTCGGATCAGCTCTAGGCGGCATCTCTTCTTCCTCAATACCAATGTAGAAAGGTAACTCACGGAAATGACCCGAATTCCTTTCTCAACGATAGAGCGTCCTTTCGATCTCTGAATCAAACAAAAAGTCCTTATAGAGAACGGGTGTGAACCATAAGACGGTTCACACACCAACAATAGAAACAAACACACAAATAAACAACCCAAACCCTGCCTTCCCCGGCAACGCGCCAAATTTGGCGAGGCCTAAGTCGTATGGCTAACGCACAAATAATCAATACTACCCTACACAAACGTAGTATAAGGAAGTAAGGTTCGAATCCACAGAAGGTAGGTTTGGTTGACTAAACGTGTGCTAGTAACAATGGGGGGTTTGAGGAATGAAATTAAACAAATAAAGCAAAACAAGGAAAATCAAATAATAAACGAGAACTTGGCAATCAATCTTCACAACCAATTCAACCCTTGATCATTGAACAATTCAACACCTAAGTTACTTGAACGCCCTATTGTGAATCATAAGATTCAATCTCCCCTAACGTAGTGGTAAGACTAAGCGAGCGCTCTAATCTACCCTTAATGGCTAACAACCTAGCCGAGCGTTCTAGGTTTAATTAAGCAATTAGATAACAACTAGGGAGATTCAATAGGGTAATCTAGCATTCACACAAGCGGTCGAATGCAAATTATATGATGATTCTTCTTATACTCAATCATCCACGAGCGTGCATAATTGGGCATAAACTACAACCCTAGATAATCTCAAAGCAGACAATTATCTAGATAGTAGAGATTGCTAAGCAAAAGTTAATTGATCAAGTTAACTTAAGCACAAAAACAATCAAACATGAAGAAATGAAGAATCATCAACATTCAAGCAATTAAAGAAGAATTGAACTCACAAGTTGATTAAAATGGTTGATTCGATTGATAACCAAGATGGAAGATTAGCTCTCCATAATATAAAAGATTACAATTTTTATTTGAGTTCTCTCTAAAAACGATGAAAAACGTCCCAACCCACAAGACGAATATTCTTTTTATCAGAAAATAGGGGAAGACGAAAAGCCGAATTCCGCGTTACAGGGCTCCGCGACCGCGAGGAAAGCTCCGCGACGCGGAGGGGGGTCCGCGCCCGCGGTGAGGTCGCGGAGATGCTCATGGCAATTTTCCTAAATTTTGCTCCGAATTATGTCGCGCCTGCGGTCATTAGCTCCGCGATCGCGGAGCCTGCCCGCATAACTTCCTTGTTTCTTCTTGAAAATGACTTACTCATACCAAAAATACTCAAGAAGCACACATCTTACTTCCTTGCTTCACTATGATAACTCTTGAAAGAGTTTCTTCGACATGCTAACTTTCTAACTTGAACTTTCTCCAACACAAATGAGCTCAAATGATTAAAAAGAGCAAATTACAACATAGTAGAGAAAAAGATCAATATCATTACAAAACTTATGTCAAATCCCATTAGTAAGTAGTGAAAAAGTGTCAAGAATGCCATATAAACATGGCATATCAGGGATGTTCTCCAAAATAGACTTAAGGTCTGGTTACCATCAGTTGAGGATTGTTGATCATGATATACCTAAGACTGCCTTTCAGACTAGATATGGCCACTATGAGTTTACGGTAATGCCTTTTGGGTTAACCAATGCACCTGCAGTTTTCATGGACCTTATGAATAGAATTTTCCGACCCTACCTCGACAAATTCGTCGTGGTATTGATAGATGATATCCTGATCTATTCTAAGAACAAGGAGGAACATGAGGGTCATTTGAGAGTCATTTTACAGGCACTCAGGGACAACCAACTCTATGCGAAGTTTTCGAAATGTGAATTTTGGTTGGAAAGGGTGTCATTTTTGGGTCATTTTGTCTCCAAGGAGGGTGTATCAGTAGATCCTGCGAAGATCAAAGCCGTGAGTGAATGGCCTACCCCAAAGAATGTCACGGATATAAGAAGTTTCTTGGGTTTAGCCGATTACTATAGGAGATTTGTGAAAGACTTCTCCAAAATAGCAAACCTATGACAACTTGATGAAGAAGGATTGTAGGTTTACCTGGAATGAGGACAGTGAGAAGGCCTTTCAAACGCTCAAAGAGGTTAACATCAGCCCCTGTCCTAACCTTGCCTAACGGGAACGAGGATATGATGTGTATAGTGATGCGTCCAAAAATGGGTTGGGTTTGTGTCTGATGCAAAACGGGAAGGTCATAGCTTATGCGTCCCGATAGTTGAAGCCATATGAAGTCAATTACCCAACACACGACCTAGAATTGGCCGCCATAGTATTTGCACTCAAAATCTGGAGACACTACCTCTACGGGGTAACCTGTCGTATCTTCACTGATCACAAAAGCCTTAAATACATCTTCACCTAGAAAGACCTGAACATGAGACAGCGCAGATGGTTAGAGCTCATCAAGGACTATGACTTAGACATCTAGTACCATGAGGGAAAGCCATGTCGTTGCTGATGCGTTAAGTCGCAAGTCTAGCCATAGCCTGAATACATTAGTCGTTGCCGACAAACTTTGTGAGGAACTTTCTAGGCTCCAGATAGAAGTTGTTCATGAAGGGGAGGTAGAAAGATTGCTGAGTGCCCTAACAATCAAAACCAACTTCCTAGACGAAATACGAGCGAGTCAACCTGGGGATGTGATGCTTGAGCGAGTCAAAGTAAAGCTTAAGGAGGGCAAAGCAGAGGGTTTGCGATCCATGAGGATGGAAGCATACGATATAAGGGTAGGTGGTGCGTGCCACAAAAGTGTGAAGAGCTGAAACAGAAGATAATGAGTGAGGGTCATAACACGACGTATTCCGTCCACCAGGGGGAGATAAGTTGTATAAGGACCTCAAGAAGATGTTTTGGTGGCCTGGATGAAGAGAGCAGTAGCTGAGTTTGTTTCCAAATGCTAACGTGCCAGAAAGTCAAAAGTGAACACAAGAGACCTCAAGGAAAGATTCAACCCTTAGACATTCCGACATGGAAATGGGATTCGATATCCATGGACTTCGTTGTCGCCTTACCTAGGAGTCGGGAGGCAATAATACCATTTGGGTGATAGTGGACAGACTAACCAAGACAGCAAGGTTCATACCTATGAAGGATACGTGGAGTATGGAAGCCTTAGCCAAGGCTTATGTGAAAAATGTCATTCGATTGCATGGAGTACCCACAAGTATAGTATCAGATAGAGACTCTCGATTCCTGTCGAATTTCTGGAAAAAGGTCCAGGAAGCATTTGGTAGTGAGCTATTGATGAGTACAGCCTTTCACCCAGCTACCGATGGTCAAACCGAAAGAACTATTCAGACCTTAGAGGACATGTTGCGAGCATGTGCCTTAGAATACCAAGGATCATGGGAAGACCATTTGGACCTCATAGAATTCTCATACAACAACAGCTACCATGCTAGTATTAAGATGGCACCATTTGAAGCATTGTATGGGAGAAAGTGTCGTAGCCCTTTGTGTTGGAACGACATCAGTGAGACTGTGGTGTTAGGACCTGAGATGATTCAGGAGACAGTGGATCAAGTGCGAGTCATTCAAGAAAAGATTAAGGCTGCACAGGACAGGCAAAAATCCTATGCGGACCAGAAGCGAAGGGATGAAAATTTCGAAGTTGGGGAAAAAGTATTGCTTAAGGTGTCCCAATGAAAGGAGTGATGCGATTCGGGAAAAAGGGGAAGCTAAGCCCTAAGTTCATAGGACCCTATGAGATACTGGCGAGGGTAGGGAAAGTTGCTTATCGCCTGGATTTACCCAACGACTTAGAAAGGGTCCATAACGTGTTTCACGTATCCCAACTCCGGAGATACGTACCTGATGCGTCACATGTCCTTGAACAAGAAAACGTCGAGATAGACGAAACTTTGTCCTATGAGGAGAAACCTGTCCAGATCCTAGACCGCAAAGTGCGGAGTACGAGGAATAAGGACGTCAAAATTGTCAAAGTTGTTGTGGAGAAATCAAAACCGAGGAAGCCACTGGGAAGCCGAAGATGCAATGCGTATGAAGTACCCTGAGCTTTTCCAAGAGGTACGTGAGTTACGGGGACGTAACTTTTCTTTTAAGGGGGAAATAATGCGATAGAATTTCGCGCTTTCACCCTAAAGTATGTTAATTATGTTAGTTATGGTAATTACTGCTTATCTGCTTATCTGTTGTGCGAACGTTAGAAAACGCTTGTGAAATTTGGGACTTAGAAGTGCAAAAGATCGTCGTTAAGACGGGCTACCTCAAAGTTTCGGGACAAAACTTCTTTTAAGGGGGGAAGCCTGTAATACTCCGTATTTTGGGGAGTTATTTCGTATTAATTTAGAAAATATAAAGGAATTAATAAAAAGGTATTTTAGTTTATTTACAAAATAATAGGAGTAAATTATTGTTAATACGAGTAGGTTTGGGAAATTTTCGGGTTTTAAAAAGGTTAAACTGATTTTACTTAACCTAGGGTTGAAGGGGAGGAGTATAAAAAGGAAAAGGAGAGGGAAAATCAGAAAACCCTAAACCCTTCTTCTCCCTCTCCCTCAGCCGACTTTTCTCTCTCCTCACTCTCTCTCCTCGGCCGACTTTTCCCATCTCTCTCTCTCTCTCTCTCTCTCTCTCTCTCAGATTTCTCTCTTTCTCTCTCGGATTCTCTCTCAAACTCTTGCTTTCGAGGGTCGCGCGTGCGCGGGTCTCGAGTGGTGCGAACTTGCGCTGCGAGCGACGAGGGTGTTCTTGGTTGTGCGGTTCGAGAGTTGTGCGAGCGTGGTTCCGCGTCGTGCGAAGTGTGGTGGCGCGACGATTCTGAGTCGCGCGAGCGTGTTTGGGGCGACGGAAACCGGACGGTTGTGGTGTGACGTCTCGGTGTTGTGCGCGTGTGTGGTGTGGTTTTCGGTCGCCGGAATTCTTTCGCCGGCGAGTTTCAGCGGTATAATTTTTGTACTTAACTTAGTATGACAGTTTATTAGTTATTTTTATATTTACTGTTTTTCGTAATTACGTAAGTTGTATTTTAGTAATTAGTAATTAGTAAGTAAAGTTGTGTAATAATTTATTAGACTGTTTAACTAGTTAAGTTATTATTTTGTTTTTAAGTGAAAATTCTGGTTAGATTTGTAATTGGAATAAGATGAAAGTAGGAAAAGTGTGTTATTATTATTAGTTAAAGTTATTATCGTATTATACGTGACCTGTTTCATAGAACCTAACTTTTGGACATGGAACTTACCTTTTGGGACATATGACTTACCTTTTGGACATATGACTTACCTTTTTGGACATATGACTTAACTTCTGGACATAAGACATGTTGGACTTATGACCCATTTGGATTGGTAAAATAGTGGACTAATGTTACTAACTAGTTGGTTGCTCACTAACTTTGACTTCTAAAAGACGTTAAATCCACTAGAATAGAAAAGTAACGGAAGTTCTGGAATAAGGTTTTAACTGTCGTTTAATTCGAATCATTAGATCGTTATGGTCTTAGTACGTAGTAGTTGTTAGTGTTATCAAGGACGTAGCACTAAAGCTTTGTATTAACGGTTTAGGTCCCAATTTCATAAGCGGCTCGTTCAATTAAGTCAGCGAAAATTCTCCGCTACAAGATACATACACGTACCAGTTTACTTTCAAGCTTTAGTATCATGATTAGGTTGCAGTTCATTTTATTGGAACCTAGTACCATGATAGGGAACATTTGATTGTGATTTTTTGGTTAGACGTTTATAACGTGAAATCAATATGTTGCATTGAAACATGTTGCATTGAGATGCAAAGTTCTATCGTAGTGTAACATCAGCATTATTAATCTGATCTATAGAGTAACGAGAGTGTTACCAGAGATAAGATTGAGTTTTGTAATTAAGAGAGCATGTAAATGACTCTTTGAGGTTATAAAAAGAATAGTTAGTAGTAAAAGAAGATTATGGCAATAACTTGTAGTTGGATTCCCTACAAGTATAGAACAATGGGGGGAGTGTGGGACTTGTCCTACACTCCTACGCAGGCCTACTGTGACGACAGTAGTGTCCTTATATTTTGATAACTCAAGTAGGCGGAAGGTTCCGTTCGATCTTGGGGGTATGCATACTAAGGTGATGGGTGTGAGACAGAACAAAACCGTATTTGCGTTTCATCTAATAGACCAAGTTATCTATTAAGGATTTAGTAGCCCGTATGATTCTAGTAAGATGACGGTGCCCGTTCGATGCCAAATAAAGAAAGATTAAAGGATGTGAGATAACGTAGTTTCATATATCAGTTTGTAATGTGTGCATCATTTATGTTCATATATTTTCAATGGTTCATTACGTACTCAGCATAGCTGATTCTGTGTGTTATTATGTGTTTGTTGACCTGTGATGAACCATTGACGCTTCAATAGGGAGCAGACTAGGTGTGCTGGTGCTGCTGCATGATATCAAGCATATGGGGGCTAGTCTGTAGTTTTGAAATTAGACTTTTGGATTGAGTATCACTGAATTTTATAGAACGTTGTTAAATGGTTTGAGTTTGAATAAAAAGGGGTCATCTATGATTCTCGAGTTGTATTTACATTTTCTATTCCGCTGCAATTTGGTTTTGAGACAATGAATTTGAGTTACCGTATTTCAATTTATGCCTTGCGTTCCATCGCGGTGGTAACACTCCCAAAGTCGATGCGACGTAGCATCAGACGTGTATGGATTTTGGGGGTGTTACAGATCGTGTGTCATGGGTCGGAATTGGGTGGGTCGGGTGAACTTGGGTTGGATGAAACTGGGTGAGGGGATCTCGGAACTGGGTCGGAATTGGGTCGGGTGAGACTGGGTCGGCCGGTATCTGGGTTGGGTGAATTTGGGTCGGAATGGAATAAGGTGAAATCGGTCAAAATCGGCTTTCGGAATGACTTGGGTCGGAAGAAATCAGGTTTCGGAATAACTTGGGTCGGAAGAAATCGGGTTTCGGAATGACTTGGGTCGGAAGAAATCGGCTTTCGGGTTACTTGGGTCGGAATAAATCGATGTCGGAATGACTTGGATCGAAATAAATCGGCTTCGGAATGACTTGGGTCGGAATAATTCGGCTTTTGGAATTACTTGGGTCGGAAGAAATCGGTTTTCGGGTTACTTGGGTCGGAAGAAATTGATATCGGAATAAGTTACTTGGGTCGGAATAATTCGGCTTTCGGAATTACTTGGGTCGGAAGAAATCGATATCGGAATAATTCGGCTTTCGAAATTACTTGGGTCCGAAGAAATCGATATCGGAATGAATTGGGTCAGGATAAATCGACCTTCATAATGTATTGAGTATTCAAGAAATCAACTATCGGAATGACTTGGGTCAGAATAAATCGGATATCGACTTGGGTCGGCATAAATCGGATCTCGGTAGGACTTGGTTCTTGGAACGACTAAATATCAAACCGGCGTCAAATAACTTTTGCCTTATACTTTTACCTTTTACCCTTACTAACTTGTTTTAAGTACACTAATCTACTTCACTTTATATGTGGTCCCCAACAGTTTTTTTCCCCTCCTTTTCACATGGGACCACTATAATTAATCTACTTCACTTTATACACTTAAACATGCTTAGGAAATTTTACCTAGGAGTCCATTTTAACAACAATATGGCATCTATTATGAAACGGAGGAAGTATAAGCAAAGGTATAGGTATACTATAACACATCAATATAATTATATTGTTATACTATAATTCACGTAAATAACTATAATCAAAATATTAATTAAGCAAGTAATAGGTGTGTAAGTAATCCAAGTTAGGGGTGTTAAAAAGTTAAGGTGGTCTGCAAACTATTCGAGCTCGGCTCCATCAAATTTTGGCTCGAGAGGGCTCGACTCGAGTTTGGGATCAGCTCGAGACCTTAACGAGCCAAGCATGAGCCTCCTTAAGTTCGGCTCAAAAGTTCGTGAACAAGCTCGAAAATAATTTAGATAGTGTTTATGTAAAACAGTAATGTGCCACATCGATAGAAAAAGTAAACACCAATCTTGTTTTCTTATATAAACTTATCATCCTTTGAGTCTCAAAATCTACTTCTTGTTTGATTTATGTTATTTTATGATATTAGGCTATATATGAAGTCTTCTGTTTGTAAATAAAAAATCAATTATTCTACCATAATTCATTCACTTGTAAAAAAAAAAAAGAGCCAGCAACACATTTACAAATATAATAGAACATGCCAACAAACACTTTATATCCACAAATCTTGAAAAAAAGGAGCACACCTGGCAGCAAGCTAAGGCCGGCAAACATTTGCAAATATAATATAGAACATGTAACAAAATGACAAATGCATCTCCTTTTGCTGTACTGGATTATTTTGTTCAAAATCATATAAATCCCACATTGGGGGTTTGGAGAGGAAGCAAGAGAACATTACCAGTAGGCAGTAGCGTAGTGTTCTTATAATTTTAAAACTCCCACATTGGAGAGGGAGTAAGAGTAACACAAAACCTGATTTATTAAAAAGGCTTGTATAGTTCAAGAGGAGTGTATGGATGTCAGGCTCTGTATATTTATTTATTGATCAGCTTGGCATACATTCTTATTAAGAATTTGACAAGTTTTCATTGGGCTATACTTGTATCAAGCCTGGTAAATGAGGGTTAAGTTGGATTTTTTTTAGTATTTAAAATTTCGAGCTCTAGCCAAACTTCGAGCTGAGCTTAGCTTTGATTATTTTGAGTCCGAGCAGAGCTTAAATTTTTGATAATAACTCATTAATTTAGTAAGATTTTTTTTTTCTTAAGGTAGAATTCAATACCAATTAAGGGGAAAATTTAAACCATTAGATTATTATAATTAATGGCACTTTAAAAACAATACAAAGTATATGGATCATAAATTTAAATGCGGTGGTTACAAATGATAGACATTTTAATTATGTATTGATGTCTTGATATATAATATTTGTCAATTACTTTGACCAAAAAAAGTGACAAAATATTTTCTGTTCAAAAATTGTATAAATTGACCAAAAAAAGTACTCATTTACTCATTGCTGGGTTGTATTGGGTCGGAATGGTGTTGGCTCGGGTTTACTTGGGTCAGGTGGTAATTGGGTTGGGTCATAACTGGGTTGGGTCACAACTAGGTCGGTAATAGCTGGGTTGGGTCACAACTGGGTTGGGTGATAACTGGGTGGGTTTAACCGGGTCATTGGTGGGTGAAGTTGGGTGCGGGTTATTTTGGGTCGGAAACAGGTTGGGTCTGGGTCGTTGTTCACGGGTGCAACTGGGCACGGGTCAAACTGGGTCGGCCCAATTCAGGTTAGGTTACCAATTCCACGGGTTAAACTGGGCATGGGTGAACGCTGGGTTGGAATGGGTCGGCTTTCCAACCGACCACTCTCGGCTCGGAACAGGTAGGGTATGGGTCGCATGCGGGTTCACCCGTGGGTCGGCCCACTTTTTGACACCTCTACATCTGGCAATTGATTGACAATGTTTTGCAAGTGTATAATTTTCTGAACTTCCTGCTCACACATTTTTGATCTTTGATCAATATATGATAAATTTTTGGCATTCCATGATATTTCATTCCAACATGGGCCTGCTTTATCTCCCCCTAAGGTTGGGAAAATTATCTCATCAAAGTGACAATCTGCGAACCGAGCGGTGAAAAGATCACCAGTAGATGGTTCTAGATATCTTATGATGGACGGTGATTCAAATCCAACATAGATTCCCAACCTTCTTTGTGGGCCCATCTTAGTACGTTGTGGTGGCGCTATGGGAACGTAGACTGCACACCCAAAAATTCGTAGGTGAACAAGGCTTGGTTCCTTTCCAACCATTAACTATAGTGGGGATAGATCATGCTTGGCGCTCGGCCTTAGTCTCAGTAAAACCGCAGCTTGTAGTATAGCGTGTCCCCATGTAGAAGATGGGAGTTTTGATTTCATGAATAATGGCCTCGCAACTTATTGTAGTCGCTTTATGAATGCTTCTGCTAGGTCGTTTTGTGTGTGAACATGGGCTACTGGATGTTCCACGTCTATCCCAATTGACATACTATAGTCATTAAAAGTGCGGGATGTGAATTCTCCGGCATTATCAAGTCGGATTTTCTTTATGGGATAGTCCGGGAATTGAGCCCTTAGACGCGTAATTTGTGATAGCAGTTTTGCAAAAGCAACATTCCTTGTTGATAGGAGACTAACGTGAGACCAACGTGTTGATGCGTCTATCAACACCACAAAGTATCTGAATGGTCCACATGATGGGTGTATTGGCCCGCAAATATCTCCTTGGATTCTTTCTAGGAATGCAAGATTTTCACCTTCAAGTTTATTTTTAGAAGGTCTTATGATTAATTTGCCAAGGGAACAAGCCTTACAATTATGCTCATTTGAGTGTGGGCCCCGTATGTTTTTCAACGGATGCTCATTTGAGCTTCAGACGATTTTCGTCAACATGCTTGTTCCTGGGTGACCCAAGCGATCATGCCACAGAGTAAATATTGCTTGGTTGTCTTCCTTATGGTGGGACACCAAATTTGTTTTGACTGGACTGATATAAGTAAAATACAGTCTGGAGGAGTATGATGGCATCATTTCAAGGATTATTTTCTTGCCATCGTCACATTTAGTGAGATACGTGTACTCCTTTCCGTTTTCGTTAATGGTTTCCACATGGTAACCATTTGTGCGCAGATCTTTGAAACTCAATAGATTTCTTTGAGTTTTACCTGAATACAATGCGTTGTTTATAGTGACGTGGGTTCCTTTTGGTAACACTATGCATGCCTTTCACGAGCCCTCAACCATCTTTGCAGTGCCTGCAATGGTGTTGAGGTCGCCTTTTCTTGGCTTGAGGTGAGTGAAGTATGACTTATTACTCTAGATGGTATGTGTAGTGGCACTACCAATCAGGCATTGTTGGGCGCCTTTGTTTGTCATTATCTTCATTAAAACATAAATTTTTATAAATTTGTCAAAATCTAAAAATTTATTCATAGAAAGAGGTACATTACATGGAATGATAAAAAGGGAACGCAAGATACAAGAGACATCAAGTAAGACAAGAGTACATGCAGTAAAGTGATAAAACAACATCACAGGTTGATCTAAGGGGGATAAGAGGGCTAGGCATTAGAAATATCTTCCATGAGGTAATCAGCTACATCGAGGTCTGGGAGCGGAGGAGTTTCAGTGACTAAATTTGTTTTGCCACGTCTACCTTGACTAAGGATGGAAATGGGTGATGGATCATCCATCACCCGTCTAACCCGGTTTTTTAAATGGATGAAAAACCCGATTTAAATGGATAGAAAGCGGGTGGTGGGTGATAATTTTTTCACCCGTCACCCGATCCATCACCCGTTTAACCTCCAACCCATCACCCATTTATTAAGTTTTACATGTAAACTTACTTACTTTTATATTTTTGATAGAAATATTTTATATCATGTACATCATATCACAAATTTCATTAGAAAATATATACTACATGGTTTCACCCGTTTATCACCCGACCCACCCGTTTCACCCGGTGGGTGACGGATGGATGGATGCGGGTGGAGCGGATGGATGCGGGTGATGCTCCACCCGCCCCGAATCCCATCCATTTCCATCCCTAACCTTGACCCTTAGTAGAGGCCACATATAGATCCACAAGATGTTTGGCTGTGCAGCATTCATTTGCCCAATGCCCTTGAATGCCACATTTAAAACATTTTTCTTGTGTTTTTTGTTGGGAGTTTCTTCCTTTGCGTCCCCTAATTCGGCGCCAGTTTTGGCGTCCTCGTCCTCTTCCTCTTCCACTTCCATTGTCATTTCTTTCCCCATTACCCTTATTTTTGAACTGGCCATTCCAGTTTGAGTTCCCTCCCCGCTTATTCCAGCGCTTACCACCTCTAGTGGCATTTGTTTCAACTGCTGCTGCGCTGGTACCTGATGGCCTTTGATTATGAATTGAGAGGAGGATTTGATTGTTCTGTTCTGCAACCAAAAGGATGGCAATTAGGTCGCAGAACTTTTCGCAACGCCTTTCACGATATTGTTCTTGCTGAACAACATTATTGGCATGCATAGTAGAGAGGGTTTTCTCAATCATGGCTTGTTCAGACACAGGTTCTCCGCACAGCTTTAGCTGTGAGGTGATGCGAAGTATTGCAGAATTGGACTCGCGTACTTATGCAAAGTCCTTGGAGCGATAATTCTTTGCAAATGCTCAAATCTATCCTTTAGGTTATCCCATAACTCTTTTGGGATCTTCCACAAGGATGTATTCAGACTTGAGTTCTTCATGTATATGGTGTTTGAGATACACCAATGCCTTCGCTTGCTCCAAAGGGGTAGGGGCACCACCTTCGACAATGGTGTGGTCGAGGCTAAGTGACTTTAGGTAAGCTTTTGCATCCACCCTCCATTCTAGATACCTTTGGCCTGAGGTTTCAAGGATCTCAAAGTCTCGGTTTGCAAGTCTAGCCATTTCTGAGCTCATGTGATGTTTTAAAAGTATTAGTAGAAAATTAATGCATAAATATATAAAGTTTTGAAAGAAAATCACACTGGGATGTAAGCCATAGTGGTCCGAGAATCCTTAACCGTTCAAGAGGTTAAGGGTTCGAAACATGATAATAACATGAAAGGTGAACAATAAATATATATAAAAAGGCTACATTTTTTTTGTTTAACCAGAATGTGACTATCATGTCCAAAAATAAACCACATGTGTTAATAGCATATTAATAGAAAATTTACATAATTAAGCATTATAATTGCGTTTTACAATATGCAGAAACAGAATTACAATAATTCCTACTAAAACTGTTATAAGTATCATTCCCTAGTAAAACATGACCTTCAACTGTCTGAAAGATTCTAGAAGATCTGGTGTATCGTTTTGAGGACGAATGTTTCCGGCATTGTACATGGTGGCCGAAAATAGTGGAGATAAAATTTGTGAAGTTTTATGAGAGAGAAAATGTTATGGGGTAGAAGTGAGTGAGGGAGGCGGACGAGAAAATGAGAAGGGTTAAAATCCCTTTTATAGTGGTGTAAAAACACTATTCACATTTAACAGGTAAGATATATACTGGTATGTAATACATAACTTGTTTACAAAACAGAAAATAGAGTATTACTATAAGAAATAATAATAATTAGTTTTCCAAAAAAAAATAAAATTAGCTAACGTATGTTTATGACTAATTCATGGATGGTCTGAGATATTAGATACTAGTCATACCATTTATTGTCTAAAGTGGCTTTTTATATATGCTTTTTTGTCCAAAAGAAAAATAACAAAAGGCATTAAAAACAACAACATGACTTTGGATTCCTTGACTAACGTACAAACTTTACTATGAAATCTCCCCCCCCTTTTTTTTTATAAAAAAAATACTTAGACTAACTTTGAAAAGGGTGACATGCATTCAATAGCAATCAGAAGAAAACAACCGCACAAGTCAAGGGGACATGAAAAAGGGGACATGCATTTAATAGTAATCAGAAGAAAGCAAATGCACAAATCAAGTCAAGGGAAAGAAAAATTTGACAGATGCGTATAGTAATGCATTAATAGTACCAATGCAGAAAAAGACATTGGGAAAGAAAATTGACAGATGCATTCAAATAGTAAAGTATAGTAGTGCATTATAATACAAAACTTTAAGTTAGTGTTGGAAATAGGTGAACACAATTAACAAGGACTAGTCATCAGATTATGACATTATGTGTCATCATATGGGCATTATAACTAGTGGGCTTTTACAATTTATAGAAAAACTGAAGATAGATGCTATAAGTTGTTTCATTTCTGTGCAAAGAAAAACTAGCTACTCCTTTCATCATTTTCTTTCAATGCTTTCTCCCTCCCTTTTTTTTTCATAGTTAAAAAGAAATACAAGACATAAATAACAAACAAGAAAGAAAATATCAGGTAGCTCCACCATTATAGCTATTTTTCGGCAAAAAAATTCATCATCTTGGTAGTGTAAGCTGTTCATCCAGGTTGCGGAGTCCGTCCATTTAAACGACAAGTGCAACGTAATAGCCCGTCCATATATGCGGCTTTGCAAGGTCTCTGCCCTCCATGAAGGTGGCGTGACTTGCTTGGCGGCGGCTGAGCCGATACCGCCAGTTAATTACTTTGCCGTCGCTTGTTGCTGACGGAAGGACCCTCATCGTCCCTACTCCTTTTATTATTATTATTAGGAGTTTGCCAGATTTCAGTTGGTGGTTCCGAAGGAGGGTTATCATTGAGGTTAGGGACGGTGGTTTGTCGGCGTTCACCGACGTGGCTATTAACGTTAGTATTATGGCGTTGGGGTGTACTACCAACTCCTCTTGCCGGGTTTGTGGTGCAAGGTACACTATTACGTTCTATGATAAAATATATACTACAAAGAAATACATTTTTAGAATAGTATTGATCCCATTACACTGGTGATCCATTTTTTTTTTTTTTGAAAAAAAAATTAGTAGCAATTGAGAAGAACTACCTTTTGATAGTAGAGCGAAATCGTGCTGATAACGTGTTGTATTATAGAGAGATTTTAAGCAAGATTGGAGAATAAGCTCTTGTTGTTGTGTTATTCATTTTCTCCTGCGAAGTGCGGTATATATAGTGCCGGGTGAATAATTCACCGGGTGATACATCATATCACTGCATAACTGCAGTGTAGTGTCTAATCATAGGCGGCGCCGTTTTATCCGTTCACTGTTTACATAGAATATTACAACATCCTTAATTTAATCATAATAGTGTATTGTCTGGTCGAGACACTAAACTAATTTTAGTACCATAGTCCATAGATATTGGGGCAAGGGCCTGCAAGGGGTGTTTTGCTCGACCCTACCCCAAATTGAAACATTTGTTGGAGGGAAAACTCTCAAAATTTAAAACCTGAACGAGGAAATTCCAGGTTCCAGGACAAACACTAGCCCGCAAAAAAATGCTGTCGAGTCCACAAACACGCCCCCACTAAAGCATTACTAGTCCGAACGTCACATCTTTTTCTCTCCTCTCTTTCGAACAACCCTCTTGTCGTCAGTTCGTCACACAAACCCAAATTCCTCTTTCTTACTTCATTTTTTTCTGACCTTTTCTCTCTCTCATCTTCAACCTCGATTCCCCAAATTTCAAATTCTAGGGTTTCTTTTCGTTTCTTCTCCTTCGATGTCGCAGAACAACGCAACAATGGACGCGCCGGATTTCCACCTACCTGACGAAGTATTATCCGTCATCCCAACTGACCCTTACGACCAGCTCGATTTAGCTCGTAAGATTACTTCAATGGCGATTGCTTCTCGTGTCTCCAATCTCGAATCTGAAACCACTCGTCTTAAGCAGAGAGTTTATGATCAAGACCGCCTTATTTTTGAACTTCAAGAGAAATCTTCTCACCTTCAACAAGGGTTTAATGAAGCTGATTGTCGCCTAAAACTTGTCCTTGATGAAAATGTACCAACTTTTTTTCTTCCTTCGTTTTTGAATTATGATTATTTTCGAGGTTTCTCAGTGATATTTGATGTGTTGTGTGTTTTTGAATTTGTTTGGTTTTTTGAAGTTGAAATTAGCGCAGGAGAGGGATTCATTGTCAGCGACTGTAAAGAAATTGAGTCGTGATTTAGGAAAGGTTTGATATTCTCTCTCATTTTTCAGGTGTATTGTGAATATATTCTATGCTGTATGTGATTAGTAATGGTTTCTTTAATGTCTGTTCGTCCGAGTGACAGAATTGCTATCCGAAAGTTTCTTTCAGAGTTGAGTTTTTATTATCTCTGTGGTATCCTGGGAGCACCATTGGTTGAAATTTTCATAGAAAGATAAGGATTACAATACTTTTTGGCTAAACAACTCATGGAGTCTCTTGTCCATCTTTGCGACTAATGCGTTCAGCTTTTGGAGGGGTCAAGTGATTACTGAAGGAGTAAAATAATTTTAGTAGAAAGTGGAATGAGAAGATTCAGGAGAGTGATTTTGCACTCGATGAGGGTATAAGGAGACAAATGTGGAGCGAGTTTTGAGGTGGGGAGTCTATAAGTGAATAAAAATGAAATTTTTGTGAACCCAATATATTTAAAGCTACTATCAAGTACTATAGTAAATCTAAACTATTGCTCAAGAATTTATGATTTGTGACTTGCTTATAATCAAATTATGACATGTAGCGTGGATAAAGTTGATACAACTAGATTTGAAGGAAGGCTTGTGATCCATATGAGAAATGGTCATTTCTACAAAATCCTAGTTCTGTTAGGGTTTATGTTATTTTCCTAATTCTAGTAGGAATAAGACTCTAAAATCCTAATCCTAGTATGATTAGAACTCCTAATTTTGTTAGGAGTTTAAAAGTTTTAGTCTGGTTGTTATTCTAGTTGAGTTAGAAATTCAAATCCTATTTGGATTAGGATTCCTAATTGGAGTAGGATTATAGTGACATTAGGAGTTTGATGATAATAGGACAATAAACAAAGTGGGCATGTAGGCTTGCTTTCCGCCCAAGGGGAGTTTGTTCCTCTTGGATAGAGTTTGTTATTTTCATAGTTATCTTGTAATGAGTTTCTTAGTCTTAGTATGATTAGGATTTTATTTTACATGCCTAAATAAGGCTTTGTTTTCATTAATAAAAATCAGATTTGAAGTTTAAAGAATTTGCATAATTTGTATTAGTTGAGCGCAAGCTAACACTACGTTTTCGAGTAGTAAACCTAAATCCATCAATTCAGACTTGTTTGAACATACTCTTAACCGTGACTTGAGATTAATATCCTTGATTTTCATTGTTGTTCGTCCATAAGATCATAAATACAAAAAAAAAGTCCGAAACTACCAACAAAAATCACATCAAGCTTGGAGATCTTCGAATTAAAACTTAGAGATCTTCGAGAATTCAATGGATTGAAGGACCCTCAAGCTTACTTGAATTGGGAGAGAAGCATTTAGAGAATGTTTGATCATAAAGGTACGGATGAGACTCAACATTTTAATCATGATATATTTAAATTTACTGATTATGCATCGGATTGGTATGATTCTTTCCAAGTCGAAAGAGTGGGAGATGGGAAGGAAAATATTATAACTTGGACTTCATTAAAACTTAAGGAACAAATTGTTCCTAAGTTCTATAAGCAAGAGTTGTACCTTAGGCTAAATATTTTTCAACAAGATCATCTTTCCACGGCGGAGTATGTGATTGAATCTGAGAAGTTGTATTTGGCGTGTGGTTACAAGGAGGAACAAAAGATGGCCAAATTTCTCTTCCATATGAGTAGACCTATAGCTAATCTTGTTGAATTGCAAACTTATAGCACGTTTGATGAGTTGTGTCAATTAGCAAGTAAAGTGGAAAGGCAGCAAAAGAAGGCTAAGAATTTTCGATCCTCTATTACCCTAAATCTGAAACTACATTTTCTTTAACTTCGGGGCAGTTGACAATGAAGGGAAAGCAATGTTTTAAGTGCCAAGGGCATGGACACATAGCTAGGCAATGTCCAAACATGGTTCTTGTTTTGTTGGAGGAACATCATATGCTTTTGATGGAGCAGCAAGAGTAGGAGACAAGGTTGTTGGCTAGTAATAAGTCTTCTAGTGCTTTTAAAGAGATGGAGGCTGCCTTGTTCAAAGAGATGAAAAGCATGATACTTAGGCGTGCATTAGTAGGTTTTAGGGTGGGAACTTACATGGATCAGTTATGGTTTGATGTTGTGCCTATGAATGCTTCTAATTTACTGCTTGGGCGTCTCGCCCATGATCTATCACTTGGCGCTCTGATTAAGAAGAATCACTCTTAAAGCTCGGTATGATATTTTAGAATAGGAAGTGAATCACTCTCAACATATATTAAATGGTAATTAACAATGTAAGAGAATCACTCTCAAATTCTAATAATTGGGGGGAATTCTTCTAGTGTTACCTCCCAAGAGATTCGTTTTTAAGGTAGATTATAAACACTCGGTTTTTAAGCTTTAATCACAATGGTTTTTCTTTATGAATATAACTCCAAAATCTGATTTCAAATGAAAGCATTACAATCCTATTTATAGGAAAATCTAAAGTTCCATGATATCATGGCTTACATCCACAATTCGATACCTTACACACTAAGAAATAAACAAAGCAAAGAAACTGAAACTCGCCAGTTTCAGGATAGTGCTTCACCTTTTCGGCTATCATTTCCAATTGGTTCAATATTTTGCTACGATACCAATTGGAGGGTCTTCCTGACTTGAGGAGCTTTCCAACCATAGGTCACACGTTGCAAATGGATGAGAAATGGCTGCCGCCCACAGGAGAAAACAAAGAAGCAGAAATCTGCTGGAACCTGCTGTCAGCAATCTGGTCCAATGAAAAACTTGCTTACCTAGGTTAACTAAAAGCTCATTATTGGACCAAATTAAGCAGGCAGCTTAAGCACCTCAATGATCAATCTGGGAGCTGGCTGGAGCTAGCTTTACACGTCCCTAATTACCTCTAAGCTAAGCAAAATCCAACCGGGCTTAAAAACCGGTTTTGCAAAACAATTTTTTAGGAAAGCTAAGTAATTTCTAAGCATGATTAAGACTAAACTAACACTAAATAATATCAAGCACCTCAAGCAAGTACCTCTCCATCCCCCCCCCCCCCCCCCCCAATGGGCAGCTGCTAGCTTAACCTACTTAGTTCCAAACCTTCCTTTGCAAAAGATCACAAAACTCGTACTACTCCAAACGGTATCTCCCTTGGTATAATTTGGATTAGTACTTTAGTAAATCTTGTAACACCTAATCCTGATCTATGATATAAGCCATATCCAACGGATCTTGTTAGGTAGAATAGGTGATATCAAATCTGGAATAAGTATGATCATGTAAGCCATCCTTAATAATCTTAGTAACCTTCTGTTTTGTTTCAAAAGCCTTTGATTTCTTTTGCATGCGTGCAACATTTTTTTCCCCATAACATTTAAAGCCTTTGATTTCATATGCTTTGGGAAGTATGTATCCATGTTGAATTGATTATTAATTGTGCTTTATTGACTTATTCTGCCCATAACTAAGTCCTTTTCTTTTATGGCAGCTAGAGACATTCAAGAGACAACTAATGCAATCACTCAGTGATGACACTTCTTCCGTAAGTTTGTCACGTTCATTCTGGCAATTTTGCCTGGATGAATATTCAAATTGTGCTTGTTTGTTGTCTCCAAAACTTACAGTCCTCTATTGTGCTCTTCATTAGATGTGGCATAAATGCGCTAATGTTTTCTCAACAGCAGACTGAAACTGTGGATATTGGGACATGTGATCAATCAGTTCCTAGAGTTTATCCAGACAAAGGTATTCTCTTCAGCTCATAGATACCTTTTCTTTTTTATGTTCCATATTAATGAGATTCTCGGTTTTATGGTGTGATATTATGATATGAGACACTTAGCTTTTTTTTTTGGTTGTGGCTGCTGTCTGAAGATGCTGGTGCTAATGGCTACACCAGACACCATTCTAATAATGGGTCTACGGAAGCAAGATACTCAAGCGATGAAGGTATGGTGCTCTTTTTTCTCTGATTGTGTTTTTTGGATTCTCATTGGCTTCATGCTTGAGCATTAGTCTTTTTATGATTATTTTATTCGGTTTTGTAGTAATGAAACAAACAGGTCAAAAATATTCAATGAATCCTTATCAGATTACCCCTCGTCTGACTCCTACCGGAACTCCTAAAGTTATTTCGACTAGTGGTTCCCCCAGATCTTACTCTGCTGTCGGATCTCCCCAGAAGAATTCTGGGGCAACAACTCCAACCAAATTGCATTATGATGGGCGGACTTCATTGTCCTCATGGTATCCTTCAAGTCAGCAGTCATCAGCAGCAAACTCACCGCCTCGTGTCCGGGCTTTACCAAGTATGAGGTTTTTCTTGCCTATGGGTTTAGATTGAATAGCTGTCCATATGTTAATATAAAGAGTGCAATACCAAGTTATGAATAACTCTGCCAGAAATACTTGCCCAAATAGTTTTGATACTAAATATATTTATGTAATTTTTTGTTATTTCGAGGAGAGAGTACTATGTTCTTTCCTTTCTTTTACAATTGAATTCACCTTGAAACAAATATTTCTTGATTTGGGACACAAATCAAAATTTTTGATGAATTTATTTATTATTATCTGCAATAGATTGCCAGCTGAATGAGCATATGACTATATTTGAACAGATTTTCCTCCCTAGTTTCCTTCAATATGTTTCTATATGTGAGTTCTGATCATTGTTATCTAAGTGGCCATTTGAAAGGCAACCTTGTCTCTAGCCAATGTTGTGCTGCGTGCATTTAGAAACACATAATGTTATGTGCCAATATAATTTACTCATTTTGGATGTCCAAACGATATAGGTCGGACCCCTCGAGTTGATGGTAAGGAGTTTTTCCGCCAGGCTAGGTGAGTTCCATTCATTAACTAACTCAATATAAGGCATTTGATTTTAACAATACATTGTATCTAATATATTCGTGCATCAGGAGCCTATTGTCATATGAGCAATTTAGTGCTTTTCTGGCGAACATCAAGCAACTAAATGATCACAAGCAATCGCGAGAGGTAATCCTGGGCTTGTAGCTTTGTATTACCTAAGATTATTACTCAGTGTGGCATGCAGTAACTATTAATCTTGTTACAGTTGTAGGCCCTGTTTAGTGTTTATGATTTTAGATTTATTGCTGTAAGCGCCTGAGCATAATCTGATCATAGACTCTTGAAGCTTCAAATGCTGAAAAATGATTGGTTCTTTTTGTTGCTATTTGATAATCCAACGGACTTCCATGTTTATCACAAAGCCCAAAAATAGAGGAAGTATTGTGTGTGTGCGCGCGCGTGCGCGTGTGTGTGTGTCAGTGTCAGTGTCTGTGTGTGTGTGAGTGTGTGTGTCTGTCAGTGTCTCTGTGTGTGTGTGTGTCTCTGTGTGTGTTTCTGTCTGTGTCTCTGTCTGTGGCTGTGTCTGTGTCTCTGTCTGTGGCTGTGTCTCTGTCTGTGGCTGTGTCTGTGTCTGTGTGGCTGTGTCTGTGTCGGTGTCTGTCTGTGTCTGTGTCTGTGTCTGTGTCTGTGTCTGTGTCTGTGTCTGTGTCTGTGTCTGTGTCTGTGTCTGTGTCTGTGTCTGTGTCTGTGTCTGTGTCTGTGTCTGTGTCTGTGTCTGTGTGTCTGTGTGTATGTGTCCATATAGACACTAGTACTAGAAGAATCAGAAGGCAGAAAAATGACTGGAAGAGCATTATCTTCTATCTTTTTTTTAGTTTAATGTTCAGGAAGTACCGGACCTCTTGGTGATTACGATATTTCCTTTATCATGAAACTGGATAAACTAAGCGTTTTCATTTTAGTGCTGATAGAAGCAGATGAAACACTTAGTCATTTACTTTTGTGCTCTTATTCATTTAGGAAACCTTGAGGAAGGCAGAAGAAATACTTGGCAAAGATAACAAAGATCTTTACATCTCATTCCAAGGACTGCTCAACCGCAATGTGCATTAGTGCTTGCAAGCTTGCACTAAGACCCCTTCTGGTAATACTATATTTTTATCGATCAGTGCCTTATCTCTGATACATGCAATCTTTTCTGTGGAATAAATGTGGTTTACACAATGAATTATTTTGGAATTAGATTAGTGCAGTCCCTGCTAAGCATCTATTGTTATAGTATGGCTGTTACTTGGATCAATCTCTGTATATTCAATCAAATGTCAAACTCAATTCCTCAGTTTACCTTTCCTTTTGTTGGTCCATATTCCACAGTGATTATCATGAATATTTTTGCTCCTTGTTGCTCCATTGCTTTTGTTGAGACTTTAGAGGATCTCTTTGAATAAAGTCAAATGGAAACGAATCCCGCTTCTCAGAGTGGTGATATTTTATGTCATTTCGTCCCTTTATTCATCCTTGATTTCCCCATTTCCACTTTCCTTGGTCTGTAGAGAATAAAACCAAGCTAACTTAAGATTCAATATTTATTGTACTTGGTCTTTTGGTCATTATCTTCGGTGATGTTTTCTTTTTGAAGATAGATAGTTGGATTAACCGATGACAAAGAAATTAGTTTCATAAGTCATAGGAGTACTACTTTGTACTTTCCCTTTTTTTTTCCTTTTTTTTTCCTTCTTCTAATAAATAAGTATACAAGGAAATTAGTACCCTTCTCTTTAGACTAAAAACATGTCATACTACATGGATTTTATATAGATGTCATTATCGTTTCTTCTAGCTATAACATAGTAGTTTCCTTTGACATGATTTTTTTTATAGTTTTCTGCTTTAAAATATCAAATATCATGTGTTAAAGATTCTTACGGAAGTGGTAATTAAGCAGATATTTTTTTTTGAGGGGAGTGATTAAGCAGATTTAAGATATAAATGGAAAGAATTGAATGATTGCATTAGTATCTGTCATTCTCATATAACGGAAGGTAGATTTCTTTGGGCCTTTGAATGGAGGTGACATATTTTTCTTTCATAAATTTTTATTTTGAGGTGTAGGGGACGAATAAATTTAGTTAGTCTTATCTGGTATCAAGTAATATAATTGAACTAAATTAGGGTCTTATAATTTGAACTATAAATTCAAATTTCAATTAAGAAAGAGTTTGCAGCTGTGCTTGAGTATGCATTTCTTTCTTTCTTTCTTTCTTATCTGGTATGGAAGTAATTTACTTTGTAGTAGACTGTTCGATCTACATTGCTTTAGGGTTGATTTTCGTTGTAGATGTCGTATGTCTTCTCATGAATGAAAATTTTGCTTCCCCAGTTCCTATTAAGAGAAAAGACAAGAGTTTGACGATAATGTAGTGCTACACATGACATTTGGTTGATTTAGGCTTGTCAAATTATCTGACATTGATGGACTTGGGTAATTATAACTTTTCGGTAGAGGGCGTGTATAACTTTTGAGATCGAAGACGTGACCACTAACGTTTGTGAACCTGCAGGGTTGCATACAAATAATATATAACAGGGTTTTGATACATAATTTTGCGCGCTTAAATTATTAATACACGAATATTAGGGTCCAAATAAGGTTTGCTAAACTTGGCTTGTCATTTACCTTGCATATTTAATAAGCACACAGCCTGGGGTTTTTGCCTCTAATCTCGTTGCTCAAAACAATTTGAAAGTGAGAGACATTAAGAGTTGTGTAGTGCTAGCATAAACTTCTGTGGTGTCACTGGTGGATATGGAAGAGGTGCGAACTTGTGATATGCACTTGGATTGAATCAATGAGTTTCTTAGTTTATATCAAAGGTCTAAATCGTTTTTACAATGTAAATCGTACTTTATCATGAATTTGAGCAGTCTTTGTCTATATTGAGATGTAAAGCCGACTTAGAATGCATGTGATATAACTCTTCTATGGCTTCACAACCCTTCAATTGGAGCATGAATCTTAAGAGCTTGTTTTCATCGAACTTAAAAGCAATAAAGTACACTGTGCAAACCTTTAGATTTAGTCATGTAGACATTTTCCTTAGCTCTCCAGTAAGGAAATTCCCTTTGCCATATCTTATAATAATAATGTGCGACTATTACAATTTACAAGTAGAAGCTGAATAGATTTGAGCTGTCATGAAGGAAACTTTTTATCATAGCTTCCTTGGGATTCTGCCTTCCAGTGAGCTCCAATTTTTTTCTTTTTTGGATCATGAAATTTGAATTTGTCCCTTCTATCCACAGGGTTTGAATTACCCTTATCTCCTGTTCACCTTACTTTTTTCAGCTCCTACCTACAAAGGCCCAACATCACAACCCACCCATCACCGCTAAGTCGCTAACTGCTGGGTGATCGGCCATCACTGTGAATTCACAGCTCACATCCACCAGTAACCACAGCCTACACCACCATCGTCGCTTCCTCCTTCCCACCTCACAACCAAGGGTGAACAATGCCATGCTATACTTCATCTATACTCAACAAACTGAGCTACAACAAGCAATCCATGCTCTACCAAACCACCACCCACAAAATACCTCTTTTTTTTCTATTGTTCTTTTCTTCTCTAGTCTACTAAATTCACTACCATCACAGCCACAAGTTGCACCATATTTTTTCCATTAATTGGTGATAATGGACTCACTTACTTTGTTACCTTCTCTTTCCCATCAAGTAACAAAATGCATTTCTTAATGGTAATGATTATGATTCCCTTTACATTACATGACTTAAACCAAACACCTAATAAAAGTAACACTTTTAGTTACCATTCCACTTAGAGCTGGCAAAAGGTTGTATTTGTACTGTGTCTGTGTTTTGTTATATATAAACAGGTTGGAAAATCCTTGACCTAACACAACCTATTTAATAAATGTATCTTGTCGTGTTGATCCGTTTAAGTAAACATGTTGAGATCTCTCAACACTAAACACTTGTGTTTTGTTTAAACATGTTGGATATACTTGTGTTGCAATTATGTCAAACAGTCTCGAGCATGTCATCTTTCTATTGGAAACCTCAACACTAACCCAATATATTTAGTAAGACATGCTGTGTTGACTTGTTTAACTAAACGAGTTATCGTCAACAATAACCTATTTTTTGTCGTACCTGGTCGAGTTGTGTTGTGTTGTGTCAACTTTTGCCTTTTGATTCCTGCATTCCATGATTTGAACCAAACAAGCATTTAGTGTCTTCATACTGTTACTACTGTTGATAGTTTGTTTTTAATTGTTACTACCAATTTTCTGAAACATGTCAAATAATGTAGATTTATATTTTATAGATACACCAATACTCAAACATTTTCTTAAGAATGATTGTTGAATCCCATTGATCACCACATGTGAGTGTCGCACATTGGAGAAAGAAGAGAGTAAACCACTTTATAAGCTTAGGAGATAGTCCTCCTATCACCAATTGGTTTTAGGAGGGAACCTCATTGGGTTTGTAAGTGGCTAAACTCTCCTCCTTTGGGTTACCCAGGCCCATTTCATGTAATCAGAAAATTAACATGGTATCAGAGTCTAGGTTGTGGGTCTCTTCTAAACTGGGCCTCTAATCAGGATGTTCAGTCCCTAAGAGGATTATTTTTGATTACCTTTTCAGTTAGCTCTAAATTCTAAAGACACATGTGGGTGGGGGGGGGGGTGTTGAATTTCATTGATCACCACATGTTAGTTTCCCACATTGGAGAAAGAGGAGAGACTAAACCACTTTATAAGCTTAGGAGTTATTCCTCCTATCACCAATTGGTTTTAGGATGGAACCTCCTTGGGCTTGTAAGTGTACTAAACTCTCCTCCTCATTGGGTTACTGAGGTCCATTTCATATAATTTGAAAATTAACAATGATTGTGTTACATGCATATAACGTTGACTATATACAACTACACTTAAACCGTGCATCGATATATGTTTAAAAAATGAACCATTACATTCAAATGGAGGAGATTATGGTGGTGATAATACCTCACCCCTCACCCCTCACCCCGTTTCCAGAGTACAATTGAGGCCAATTTTGTCACTGTTCTGCAGGTCTGTTCAAATTTGTTCCAGCTCCTTTCTAAAAGACTTTTCTGCTTTATCATGCGGTGTACAATTGAGGAGCTAATGTAGCGATGTTGACTCTTACCAACATCATTGTACTATTTCATGCAGGTTATGCAGTGTAAGTAAGTTGTTTGCCTGCGAATTATGGATTAGCTATAATTGTAAGGAACTTTTTGTCTGAAGGAATTCTTTATTCCTATGAAGTCCATTTATTACTTTCAGAAATTTGTTCCTAATTTAATGATATGTTACAGAAATGAAAATTGTACATATCGTTAACATGATGAATTTCTGTCTCAGACCTTCGCATATTTTGCCTTGTTTTATTTATTTTACCTTTCATAAGATGGGTATTGAGAGTTGAGACCAATGGTTTCACAGTTCCTATGGATATTAGTGTGGCACTTTGCATGTCTCATTATTTCAAGGCCTGCTTCACGCATTATCAACTTCTGGGCTAGCAAAGAGGCCTCATGTGCAAAGCCACGGTGAAGGGAACATGGTCTTGCTGCTGCTCCCTTCAGTTGTCGGATCTTGCAAATTGCCTGGTTTACGACCGTAGCCTATAAAACAGAATCTTTCTGTCCATGTAATAGGGATAATTGGTAAATTTGCATGAATAAAGCTGCAGATTTTTTCTCTCTCTTTTTTTTTTAGTTCGGTGAGGGGTGGTTTCCCACTTTTAAAATATTTGTAGGTAATGTTTGAGAATCTAGATTTCATTTCAGTTGTAGTTTTTTAATTTTCAAATTTGAAATTATTTATTTGAATTATAATTCCAATTGCTCAAACTTGTTTAGGAAATATGGAAATTGAATTCCAATATTTCAAGTCTAGGTATTTGTTTGAAAAACATTTGAATTGAATTCTCGAATCCTAATTTCATGCTATTGTTTGGTTAACTTTGGAATTGCATTTAACAAAAAATATTAAATTCTTAGCAAATAAAAGGCATTTGACATTCCAACACTCCAAAGTTTTCATGACAAAAGTTATCTTAACATAGAGAGCAACATTTAAGAGTAGTATTTGAGAAAAATAACACAAAAAACCTACAATGACATATGAAAGTGTGTCAAATTACTCGGCAAGGCATAAGAGTACCTAATCAAGTTTCTCATCCTCTAGTAGTTCTTTGAACATTAGAAACTGGTTGAGATTACCATTCATAAACCTCTTTATTGCCTTCATAATTAGATTTCTAGAAATGCTAAACACTTGAAAAACAACAGTATGTATCTTGACAGGTGGGTTTTGGAGTGTCTTTTATTTTGCTTTCAACATATTCTCTAAATGACTCAGCTGAATTGTTGACAGCATTAGCTACACTATCTCTTTTGCGCTTGTGAGAGCCCAGAACGGTTGGAGAAAATAGAGCTTAATTATTATATTGATGTCTTGTTCAATAATGAATTATGAGTATAGTATATATACACTAGTGGAAAAAACCCCACCTTATGCGGTCAAAACAGGCCTTTTAGATGCGGTTTTGGTCTGCATCAGGTGGGGGCGCAGCAGGTTGCTAACCATTTCTGATGCGGTCCAAATCCGCATCAGAAAACGATAATCTGATGCGGTTCAGAGGGAAAACTGCATCAGATTAGGTGATAATCTGATGCGGGTTTCCCTCTGAACCGCATCAGATTATTAGCGTATATGTACAAAAAAATAGCAGACCTGCAAACTGTAGGCCTGCAATACATTTTGATTTATTAAATTTCACGCCTCACCAATTCTAACATATACAAATTATCAGATTCTAAAAAATTCTAACATATATACAAATTCTAATATATTCTAAAATCCAAAATTGTATATAAATTCTGATATATTCTAACAATCCAAAATTCTATATAAATTCTAATATATTCTAACAATCCAAAATTCTATACAAATTCTAGCATACACAAAAATTATCAACTGTAATCAAAATTTTTAACCAAAAAAAAAAAACTGTACTCAAATTCCAATATATATACAAAATTTTCATCCATAAAAGCCATAAAAAACTTCTAATACTGAAAATAAATAGCAAAAGAACACAGATAACAAAATAACAAAATCTATAGATTATAGAAACAATATGTGAACGGCCAAACGAAAAGATCTAATCGAAAAATTAACCAGATCTAAACGAAAAGATAAACTAAAAATATTTTCGATAATATTCTCGATGATAAACTAGATCTAAACGAAAAATTAAACTGTTAATAATGTAAACGAAAGGATAAACAAAAATTTTCGACAAAAAGATAAACGAAAAAACAAAAAAAAACCCCCAAAATCAGATCTAAAAATTAAATCCCATAAAGACGCAAACAAACCCATATTCCACTAGGGGAAAAAAAAGGAAGGGCTGCGGAGGAAGGGCTGCGCTTTTGTACAAAAGCGCAGCCCTACATAACAGAAGGGCTGCGCTTTTTCTAAAAGCGCAGCCCTTCACTTAGTAGGGCTGCGCTTTTAGAAAAAGCGCAACCCTTCTTACTTCAGAAGGGCTGCGCTTTTCCTAAAAGCGCAGCCCTTTTGACTAAGTAGGGCTGCGCTTTTGTTTCAAAAGCGCAGCCCTTCTTAAAAAAATTTGAAATAAAAAAATCGCGGGCTTTGAAATATTGAGTGGGCTTCAGATATATTATCTCTCTTTCTCTCTCCTCTCTCACGTCCCTCATCCATTTTCCTCCTTCTCTCTCCTCTCTCACGACCCTCCTCCCTTTCCTCCTTCTCTCTTATCCTCTCTTCTCTCTCAAAAACTCCCAGAAAATGCGACAAACGCGACAAAAAGCATGAAATGATTTGCACGAATCATGCCGACGGAGTCCGATTGCCTATTGTGATACCTTTTCGGAAGCGGAACGGGCCAACGAGTCAAACTCACTGCTATGCTGTGATGTTTAGGCTTTTTAAGCCCTCCGAGTTCGTTTAAGCCTCCAAATAGGCATTTTAAGTATTTCCGAATTTTTTTTTCCTTAATTATGTATTAGGGTTTTGTTTTATGTATTTAAACATTATTAGGTTAACGTTTGGAGGTAGTTCTTGTATTTTCAGATCTATAATGTTCTTGTATACTTCTCTTTGTTTGATTAATGTTCTTGTATACTTCTCTTTGTTTTGATTAATGTTCTTGTATACTTCTCTTTGTTTTGATTTAATGTTCTTGTATACTTCTCTTTGTTTTGATTAATGTTCTTGTATTTTCATCTTCGTTTTGATTAATGTTCTTGTATTTTCAGATCTATAATTTCTTCTCTTCTGTATATTAGTTTTTGTTCCTTTTTTTCATTTTCGTTTCGTTCTTTTTTTTTTTTTTGGGTTTATTTTCGTTTCGTTTCTCTTCTCTTCTGTATAATTTCAGAAAATGTGAGATTATGAGTAAAAAATGTCAATTTTTTTTTTTTTTGGTAGGAAGGGCTGCGCTTTTTAGGTAAAAGCGCAACCCTTCATAGCTAGAAGGGCTGCGCTTTTTAGGTAAAAGCGCAGCCCTTCATGGCTATGAAGGGTTGCGCTTTTACCTAAAAAGCGCAGCCCTTCACAGTGAAGGGCTGCGCTTTTCTAGCGCAGCCCTACTTAAAATGTGAAGGGCTGCTATTGAAAGGGCTGCTGTCAAAAAGCGCAGCCCTACAGGTCTTTTTCAGCGCAGCCCTTCTTCATTTTTCCACTAGTGTTCGGGAATTTGTCGGTGGCTTGAATTTGTCGATGGTGGCATAATTCGTCGATGGTGGCTTGAATTCGTCGATGGGATCGAGAAGATTCGTCGGTGGGATCGAGAAAATTAACCTTCATTTCGTTTCTTTGTTCTTCATTTTCGATCTTCATTCATCTCGTTTCTTCGCTTTCATTCATCTTCACGCCATTTTCGTTCTTCGTTCTCGTTTTGTAAGGGAGGAGTAGAGAGGAGAGAGAGGTGAGGGCGTTTATGAGAGGAAAGAGGAGGGATCTGAGTGAGAATTTGGTTAGGGTTTGATCTGCGGTTTGTGAGGATGGAGTTGAGAGTAGAGAGGAGACAGAGAGGAGTGATTCTTAGGGTTTAATTCTTTAATGAGGGAGGAGAGAGATTAGGATGCTGGTTTGTGAGGTTAGGCCGTGATCAAACACGGTAAATGAGGGCCTTCATCAACACATTGGGCCTTTCATCAATGCGTTGGGCCTTTCATCAACACGTTATTTTGGGCTTGTAGAAAAAAGCTCGTTTTTGTTTTAAAAAAATATAATAAAATCTGATGCGGTTCTAGGAACCGCATCAGTTTTTTAATCTGATGCGGTCCTCTTGTGGACCGCATCAGATTTTCCTCCCAGCTTTCCTTCCCATTTTTAATTAATTTTTTGATGCGGTTTTGTAAAAACTACATCTGTTACCAAGTGACAAATAAGGTTTTTTCCACTAGTGATAGGAGTATAAAGGGACTCCTATTAGCTAACTATCTCTAAAAGATATCTTATTTCTAATCTTAATCAAATACTTATTGGAAATATTCATAACATAATATATCCCTAAATAATAATATATCCTAAAGATATTATTATATCTTTGTGATACCCTACTATTCCTAATACCCTCCCGCAATCGTAACGACAGTCCTAATACGAACGTTACAATTGGAAAAAAAAAATACTACTCAAACAAATATATTGAACAGGAACACCATTCTTTTGAACCCGCAAATTGCTTCTTCTTCTTGATCAATGAGAATGCCAATCTTTTCGAGCTCACCAAATAGTTTGACAAAACAGAAACGTCATTCTTTTCGTACCCATAGTGTTAATGTTTTTCTTGAGCCAATCACGCTCACAATAGATATTGACTTTTCTTGAGCAAAGTCGAGCTTTCATTCAAATGTTCTATTAGCGCAAAACCGTGCTGGCGACTCATGGCACAAGGAGAACCAATAATACATGTCTCACGACACAGCAGGGAGAGTCGGAAAAAAAACCAAATAGCCGAGGACGCTACTATTGTCAAACCTCGTACCAAATATTTTACATGATCAGAGCAAAACTTAGGCCATCAAAGAATGAAATTGAGGATCAACAATAATAAACACATCTAGCCAAGGCATGGAATACACTTAACTCAAAAGGCAAGAAGCCACATAGCAAGCCTTAGCCACCAAATATAGAGCTTGGCAAACCCACTAAAGTGGCAGAAGAAGACAAACATATGGAACCATGAAGAAGCCATACCAAAACAAGCAAAGTAGCAAAGGTAATGAGCATAACCAAATTGAATAACCAATCAACGGCCATGGCGGAAGCTACACAAAAAGTAGCAGCAAAGGAGTAAGATTTTTTTAAAATTGTATTTTAGGAATAGATATGTGATCCTGGCGATGGATTTTTATGAACACCCATCGGCCGTAAGAGTTTTATGTGGAAGCGTAGGATCAATCCAAAATTTCGAAAAGCTCCGATACCATGTTAAGTTTATGAGAGGAGAAAATAATAAGAGTTTAATTATTATATTGATGTCTTGTTCAATAATGAATTATGAGTACAATTAAATAGGACTAAAAAGCGACTCCTATTAGCTAAATATCTCTATAAAAGATATCCTTTTCTTAATCTTAATCATATACTTATTGAAAATTTCATAGCATAATATATCCCTAAATAATGATATATCCTAAAGATATTATCATATCTTTATGATACCCTAATATTCCTAACATAAACACATCTGCACATAACCAAAACTTGATAACTATATAAACTAGAGCTTCTCCATAACCATAACAACCACCATGTAGGACCAATGGTTTCTATCAATCGATTTCCAAAAGAAAATTCCCATTGTAGTAGTACATAGACATGTTTTCTAGGAGATAACCAATATCTATAGTATAGAATTTAAAATTATGATCAAAGTCCGTTCTTTAACATCAATGGGTCTTCGATCATGGAACCCATACAACCTCCTTAAACTAAATACATGGAATACAACAATTGAAGAGCCCAAGTTCTGTTTGGGTTGCAAGCAAGGATGTAAAGGAAGCCCAAGTTCTGTTTGGGTTCCTATTTATTTTTGTTGTTTTATTTCAAGCTTAAAATAAAGCCTAGTGATTACTTATGACACTAAGGCAAGTAGGTGTGTGTTTAGTGGCTGATTAGGCGTGTAATTAGGGGTTGTTTACAACTCCATAATTGCTGATTGCCTTCTTTTGTTACAACCCCTTAAATGAGGCTGAATTAGGGCTTGAATCAAGGAGTTTTGTAACTCCTCAAAACCATTCCTCTTAGGACGGTTTTTAGGGTGTTTTAGCTCCTCCTTGCTGCTCCTTATCTCTATATAAGGAGATCAAATGATAATAGAAATCAGTTTTGAGTTTGAAGTAAAAACCTTTGTGTTTTCAGTTTTTAGCTTTGAGTTTGTCTCAAGTTTGAAACTAACCCTTATTACTTTGAGTGAGTCTTGAGTGATAAGCCTAGGAGAGATTGAGTGAGTCTTATCTCTGGCCTAGAACCCCAAAACATAGAGTGTGTTCTTGTGTTTTGGTACTATCCCTTGTTTCGAGTGACTTTGTGTTGAATTGTGAGTGTTTAATGTTCCTAAAGTTTAGATTCATCATCCAATTCTTTGGAAGATGGTTTTAGATTCACATCATCTGGTATCAGAGCTTTGGTGAAGAAATTCATCGAAAAAATCAAGTTTTGGAGAAGAAATGAAACTGCTAGAATTCAACCAGTTTTTCATCCGACTTTGAAGGACGATTTCTCAATCTTCAGGAGTCCAAATTGGTTGATTCTTTCACAAAACAAGGGCATGAGTGTTGAAGAATACATGAAAGAGCAATACTTAAAATTGACCCACCTTTCACAAAACAGTGACATAAGTGTTGAAGAATACATGAAAGAGTTTGAGAAGTTGTGTCTAATTTGTGATTTGCAAGAGAAGGAGACTTTCAAGATAGATCGTTTTGTTAAGGGGTTGTCTAAAGGGATTAGTAGAAAAGTGGAGGTAACTCACTATGCCACTTTTAGTGATGTTTGTAAGCTTGCCTTGAAATATGAGGCACAAGCTAAGGAGGAAAGGGAGAAAGAGAAGCCCAAAACTTCTTCTTCTTCTTTCAAGGGTACATTGGAATTTACTCCTTCATATTATAAGGGGAGTGCTTTTCAAAACCAATCCTCTTCATCATCTTTTAAGGGGAAAGAGAAAGAAAGGGCCGTGATTTCTCCTAGTGAACTTGCTACTAGAAGAAGGTGTTACAAATGTAATGGGAGGGGTCATATTGCTAGTGAGTGCCCTAGTAAAACTGTTTTGACCGCCGCTCAATGTGCCATAATGGATGAAGAAGAAAAAATGTATAATTTTTTGTTCATGAGAAGAGTAGCTTTGAGGATGATAATTATGAGGAGGAAATTCCTCCGGAGGAAGAGATGAACATGATGGTAGTTAGGAGAGTGTTGTTTAGTGAGCCTCAAGTTGATGAGAGGCAAAGAAGCAACTTGTTCCACACTAGATGCAAGGTAGGTGAGAAGACTTGCAATGTGATTATTGATGGTGGTGCACAAGTGGATGTTATTTCATCCGAAGCCGTGAGTAAATTGAAGCTACCAACTAGAGACCATGAAGAGCCTCATAAGCTTAATTGGTTGAATGATGGTACTAGTGTGAGGGTGAAGAAACAAGCCTTGGTGACTTAATCCATTGGAGGGTTTGAAGATGAGAGATGGTGTGACATTCTTCCTATGGATGCATGTCATTTGTTTCTTGGGAGGCCATGGCAATTCGACCATGATTCGGAGCCTAGAGGCAAAACCAATATATATCTTGTAACTACCAAAGATGATAGAAGAATAAAATTGCTTCCCCTACCCCCCAAAGTTGTTGGAAAAGAAAGGGAAAAAAGTAACCATCTTGTAAGTTGTAATGATATCTATGATATAGTGGATAAAGAGGAAGGGGTTTGCTTGGGGGTTGATGCAAGAGGTATTTCTTTTGATAAATCATCTTCCTATATGTTGTGGAAAGAAAAACCAACCAGGTTACAAGAACCACGAGTCTAGAGTAGCCTTTTGTTTTCAAGCGTAAGTGACAAAGTTTTGAGAGGTTGGAAACTCAAAAAGAAAGATGCAAACAAAGAAAAGTTTTAAAACCCGGGGAATGAGTTTGGTTACAATTGAATGGGAGGTGCCCTAAACTCAAGTATTTTCCACTTGATGAGGGACCCTTTGAGATACTAGAGATACTTGATCATGAGAGCTACAAAATAGATTTGGGAGGCTTGAGTGCTACCTTCAAAAGGGGTGAGTTGTCTACTTACACCGAAGAAGAAAGTTTGGGGTCAAACTTTTTTTTAGAAGAGGAGAATGATCAAAGTCCGTTCTTTAACATCAATGGGTCTTCGATTATGGAACCCATACAACCTCCTTAAACTAAATACATGGAATACAACAATTGAAGAGCCCAAGTTCTGTTTGGGTTGCAAGCAAGGATGTAAAGGAAGCCCAAGTTCTGTTTGGGTTCCTATTTATATTTGTTGTTTTATTTCAAGCTTAAAATAAAGCCTAGTGATTACTTATGACACTAAGGCCAGTAGGTGTGTGTTAAATGCCTGCTTAGGCGTGTAATTAGGGGTTGTTTACAACTCCATAGTTGCTGATTGCCTTCTTTTGTAACAACCCCTTAAACGAGGCTTAATTAGGGCTTGAATCAAGGATTTTTGTAACTCCTCAAAACCATTCCTCTTAGGACGGTTTTTAGGGTGTTTTAGCTCCTCCTTGCTGCTCCTTATCTCTATATAAGGAGAGGAAATGATAAAAGAAATCAGTTTTTGAGTTTGAAGTAAAAACCTTTGTGTTTTCAGTTTTTAGCTTTGAGTTTGTCTCAAGTTTGAAACTAACCCTTATTACTTTGAGTGAGTCTTGAGTGATAAGCCTAGGAGAGATTGAGTGAGTCTTATCTCTGGCCTAGAACCCCAAAACATTGAGTGTGTTCTTGTGTTTTGGTACTATCTCTTGTTTGAGTGACTTTATGTTGAATAATGAGTGTTCTATGTTCCTAAAGTTTAGATTCATCATCCAATTCTTTGGAAGGTGTTTTTAGATTTACATCAAATTAGCAGGGTGTTCAAACTTCATTCTAGAAAGCTAGAAGATACAATAATGTGTCTTTTATTCGTATAGTACTGTAATGAAAGATTCTATTTCAAAGATAAGAAACAGCCTGATACATGGACATACCAAGTTTACAAGACATCTAGCGAGGATAGTTCTCAAAAAAATGACAGCGTGAAGACAACTCATAGCCAACCAAATCCTGTTTGGACCATTCACCTACAATTTTTTTTTTCAAGAAGTTGACATAGATAATTGAGTATGCTGCTCATAATAATTACTATTACAACAATATATAACCCAATCTATCAAGTATGAACCTCAATTAAATGTGGTCTATAAGGGCGAAGGGGGGAACACACCCTACATGCAAAATAGATAGTAAGTGGAGATCAAGAGTTGGAGCATCTAGTTATTGAAGTTGAACTGTGATTTATGGTTATTATGCATTCACTGATCAAAGACATCATTTTCACACATCCAATGCTATTCAATAACCCTTCATCTCATCCCGTTCTAGTTCCGTCTTAAGTTCCTGACTGTCAAGATCAGTATTACCTAATTCGTTATCTAATTTGCCTTTTGAACTCGCCAACACGCCCAAAATTGGCCAAAAATGAACTAAACCGACCATAATTCGCTTTTCTCAATTCGAAATTCGCGGGGAATTCAGGGTGTTATTTCCCTAGGAACACTACAACACGGGGGGGTGAATTGTAGGTGTAGAAATAAACGTAACTTTTTTCGGAAATTAAAACTTAAACAAATAAACAAGCTATAGGAACACAAGGGATTTTTACGAGGAAAAACTTCTTGGGCCCAACAAGAAGAAACAACCTCGACCACTAGGGATTTTAAACTCAACTCTTTCACTAATTAGGCCAAACAACTTTGTTACAACCTAATTCTAACTCGAGCCACACCTTGAGTTCCTAAACTCAAGTTCCTGAGCCACTGTTCCCTTAACAGTAGTTCCTCTCAACTTCACTCGAAGTTTTCTCACTCATACAAGCTTCACTCAAAGCTATCTCTTACAGAACTTCACTCAAAGTTCCCTTACCCCAAAAACCAAAATACAATTGATCGAAATAAGCTTAGTGGAATTAGAGTAAGAAAGCAAAGAACAAATGGCTATTAGAGAGAATGAAGGCACTGACACTTAATTAGTTAAACTCACTTAATTACTTAGTCAGACACACTTTGGAACTATTTAGACTTCAATATTTATAGTGACTAATCATGAAGAACGTGGGAGTAAAACTCGATTACATGTTAAGTCCATTAACCCATGATGTTCCTTCCCCTAAGGAACACGTTTCTCATCATGTCCCATGATCCCATGATTCTATTTGAACGTGGATATATTTTAGCCACAACTCCTAAAGATTAGGAGTTTCTTGAGTTTATCCGAAAATCAGTTTAAATAAAACAGTTTTATTATTAAAACTGAATTTTTAATCTTTAAGAAAATATTTCTTTTAAACAAACTCTTTAAAAACCGGATAATTATTTTCTTATATTTTCCGAAAAAAAAAATCTTTTCCTTAAACAGATTTTCTATTAAAACTGATTTTAAATTAGATAAAACTAATTTCCTATAATTTAGGCATGACTTACTCAATTCATAATTGTACCGTTATACTTTGCACGCCTAAGTCTAGTTCCTTTTATAAACAAGTTCCTTTAACAATTCGTTTAGTGCCACTTAGTTTGTTCCTTAGAAAGGAACAAACTCTCATTCTCAAATAAAATGCCACTGTTCCTTACCATCCTTACTTTGTTCCTTTACTTGAACTAGAAAATAAAACGCCTAGCTTTTATTCTTCTTGATCCAATGCTTGCTCCAGTATCAACTTATAGAAACTTCTTTACTTAGCCTTTGAAATCCTCTCTTGACTTCTTCCTTGACTTCGTATTCTCCCAGTTCCTTTCATTGATACCTTAAACATCATACACTTAAATAACTCATTAGTTCACTACTTAGTTTGCATCTTTGTTTCTTTGTCATCATCAAAACTAGGGTTCAACAATTTCCCCCTTTTTGATGATGACAACAAAGGTACAAACTAAGGCAATAACAAATAATATAAGTGAATGAAGAGATAAAACAATAAAGAAGAAAATGAAAAATAAAACACAATTAGTAAGTTACTTAATGTTTGAATTTTGATTTTTCATTTACCTTAACCTATTTTTGATTTTTCATTTACCTTATCCTAATTTCTTTAATTTTTAATTTTTTTCATTTTATCAGTTATGTACAGTTTGTTCTCTTAAATCTTTCCCCCTTTGTCATCCTCAAAAAGAATAGACTCTGCTGTATTGATGATTGTTTAACACCTTAAGACCATATGCAAGCACCATTGTGGTTAAGTTAGAATTCAAAGAGTAAACTTGCTCAAACATCAATCACATAATACTAGCCATTCCAAGGAAGAAATTATGCAAATATTCAAACACAGACATAAAGCAAAAGTCATTGTTTATATGTAGCACTTGTTCCATAAAAAAAAACAAAGAAAGGAACAGAAAAAGGATAAACAAAAGTCTTGTTCCTTGAAAAGGAAACAGAAAACAAAAAATAAGAAAGGGAAGGGGAATGGTGTTCCTCTACAATCTCTTCTTCAACCACATCCTCAGCTTCTTCATTACTCCCCATGATTGTCCAACTGTTCCTTCAACTCCTCCAAAGCTAGGGCCATAGTATCCATCTTCTTTTGTTGCGCAATCACCGTATCACTTAGAATCTTCATAAGACTTACATGTTGTCAGTTTTAGCATCCAAAGTCCAGTGTAGGTGATTATAGAATTTTATCATGTGTTGTGCAGGAAGACAAACATATTAACCCAGCTACAGTCATCCGGAGAACTTGTTCCTTACCCTTGGAACCAGAGGCAGAATGGGTTTTGTGGAGGAACTGGAGAGGTTGGTGAAGGACCATCAGTTCGGGAGTGGAAACAGATGGAGAAGGGTTGTAAATGGGAGGAAGAAATGGTGGTGTTGGTGGAAGAGTTGTGGAGGTGGAAGCAAAAGGGTTAGGTCCTGTTATTTCATCCTTAATCTGCTCAAAACTGGAAGGAACAGAGAAGGATGAGGGAGAAATGGAGGTTAGTTTTGTGAAAGGAACAAAGAGCTTTGGTGATGTTGGTGGAGTGGGTTCCTTGAGAGTGAGGTTCCTGTTCCTCCGCATCATAAAGGACTAAAGGGGAGTCCTTGTTGGAAGGAACAGAGACAGAATGAGCAATTTTTAAACGATTGCTCTTCCTCACTCTCTTAGGAACAGGAGGGGTAGGCTTTTTGGCTATGTGTTTGCACCTCTTTGGTTTCGGTTCCTTCGGCTTAGGAACTGTTCCTCCAAATACATCATCATCTTGTTCCTCAATTTCAACCTTAGCATTTTCCTCTTGCTTGAGGAACTAGGAGCTATTCTCCCTTGAATGAGTACTCCTTCTTGGACAGAAAGATCAAGTCCATTAAGAGTCTTCTCATTCAAGATGTTCCCTTGCTTGACTCCTAAAGTAGGCCATCCAGTGAGTCTCACTTCAAAGTGATGAAGGAGAGAGTTATCAAGGCTCCATACCAATCACAGTTTTCAATACAGTGGGTAAGATGTTGGATAAAGAGAGAAGGGAAGTTGATTTGAATGTGGTGGTCTAAACAAAACATGTAACACATGTCTAAGAGACCCACTTCATTCCTCTTTTCAGTGCGAGGAATGAGTGCTCTCCATACTAGGTTGAAGCAAAATTTGTGAAGAGGAGAGAGTAGGTTATGATTTATTTGTTTTGACCAGCAGTTCCTCCAAAGAATTCCACAATTTTGTCCTGAGGAAAATTCGGAAAAGAAACAGTTCCTTTGCAAGGAACTTCCCAAACTTTTCCCAATGTGGCTTGATTAAACTTGATTTTCTTTCCCCTAACCTCAGTTGTGCAAAGTCCATCAACATTAGTAAAATTCGCACCAAATTCACCCATTGCTAAAGGAACAAGTGCATTGTTAAATGCGAATTCAAATAAGAATCCATACCCTGTTCCTTTAAAATAGTTGTTAATTCATGAAATTCTACTTTATTTGCCCATTCTAGATTTACACAAAAACCCAATACATACCTAGATTCGCTTCTTTCAACCCGTTTCTTGGAAGAAGAAGAACAGTTCCTTTGGAAGGAACAGCGTAACTCTTCTTCCCCCTAGTTTTGTTCCGGGGTTTCTTCTTCATCATCTTCCCCAATTAATTTTCTTCTACGCATGCTCCTTCTTGGAGATTCTAATTGTTGTTCATTTATGGGGGTTTCTTGATTTGGTCGATTTCTAGGGTTTTGGTAGGAGAAGGAGAATTTTCCATTTTAGAGGAGTTGGAATTTTTGATGTTGGAAAAGGAGAGTTGCGTGAGGTTCTTGCCATGATTTGAAGAAGATTGAGGTTTTTATGGAGTGTGAAGAGGTGTGAAGATTTTCGCAATGGCGAAGATGAAAGGTTGGAGGAACACGGTTTCTTTAATGATGAATTAAAGAGGAAGTTTGCATGTAACAGTGTCTTTGACACGCGGGAAAAAATAAAACAAATGAAAAGAAAAAGAAAAAGAAAACGAAAAGAGGATAAATGAGAATTAAGATTTAATTAATCCTGATTCCTTTAATTTTGGGATTTTTCGGATTTTTCGAATTTTTATGAGTTTTAATTTTTGGAAGGAAAATAAATGCTAAGAACTTGTGCTATAGGAACAACTAATGCTACATATCAATGTTCTCCATATCATGCATGTTTCTTTACCTTAGGAACAATCACTAGGGGAAAAAATATAAAGGGCTGCGCAGGAAGGGCTGCGCTTTTCGTAAAAGCGCAACCCTACTAGTGAAGGGCTGCGCTTTTTTAAATAAGCGCAGCCCTTCTGTAGGTAAGAAGGGCTGCGCTTTTAAAAAAGCGCAGCCCTTCCTGAAAAAATTTGAAATTTCGGAATCGCGGGCTTTGAAATATTGAGCGGGGATTCGTCAAATATATTATCCCTCATTCTCTCTCCTCTCACGTCCCTCATTATTCCTTTCCTCCTCCTCTCTCATCCTCTCTTCTCTCTCAAAAACTCCCATAAACATTTGCGACAAAAAGCTTGAAATGATTTGCACTAAACATGGCGTCCGATTGCCTATTGTGATACCTTTTCGGAAGCGGAACGAGCCAACGAGTCAAACCCACTGCTATGCTGTGACGTTTAGGCTTTTTAAGCCATCCGAGTTCGTTTAAGCCTCCAAATAGCCATTTTAAGTTTTTCCGAATTTTTTTTTCCCTTAAATTATGTATTTGGGTTTTGTTTTATGTATTTAAACATTATTAGGTTGTAGTTCTTGTATTTTCAGATCTATAATGTTCTTGTATACTTCTCTTTGTTTATATATTTTGATTAATGTTCTTGTATACTTCTCTTTGTTTTGATTAATGTTCTTGTATACTTCTCTTTGTTTATTTTGATTAATGTTATTCTTGTATACTTCTCTTTGTTTATTTTGATTAATGTTCTTGTATACTTCTCTTTGTATATAATTTCTTGTATTTTCATCTTTGTTTTGATTAATGTTCTTGTATACTTCTTGTATACTTATTGTATACTTCTCTTTGTATATTAGTTTTTGTTCCTTTTTTCATTTTCGTTTCATTCTTTTTATTGTTTTGGGTTTAGTATTTTCGTTTCGTTTCTCTTCTCTTCTGTTTAATTTCAGAAAATGTGAGATTATGAGTAAAAAAATGAAAAAAAATTTTTTTTTTTTTTTATTTTTTTTTTTGGTAGGAAGGGCTGCGCTAGTTAGGAAAAAGCGCAACCCTTCTAGCCCAGAAGGGCTGCGCTTTTTCCTAACTAGCGCAGCCCTTCTGGGCTAGAAGGGCTGCGCTTTTTCCTAACTAGCGCAGCCCTTCTAGCTTAAGGGCTGCGCTTTTCTAGCGCAGCCCTACTTAAAAAGTGAAGGGCTGCTACTGAAAGGGCTGCTGGCAAAAAGCGTAGCCCTACATGCCTTTTTTAGCGCAGCCCTTCTTCATTTTTCCACTAGTGAATAAGGGGAGTATTATGTGACATTTGTGAGTTGTTTAATTCCTTTGAATTCATGTTTATGTTTTGTAACATTCCAATTTGCAATGGTCTTAGGCAATTAAACACAATTATTTTTAGCACACAAAGTCACTCAAATTGATTCAAACATGGGGGAATGACATAGGAACAATCACTTAATTTTTTATTAATCCTAACTCAAGCCTTAATTTTTCATATCTATCTCTTTGCAAAGGCTTAGTTAGTATATCAGCAATCTGATTCTCAGTTTGACAAAACTCAAGTTTAATCAAACCTTTTTCAACATTTTCTCTTAGAAAGTGATGTCTGATATGTATATGTTTAACTCTAGAATGATGCACTGGATCTTTAGAAATACTAATAGCACTAGTATTATCACAATAAATAGGAACACAATCAAAGTTATTCCATAGTCACTAAGTTGTTTTATCCAAAGCATTTGAGAGCAACATGCAGCAGCAGCTACATATTTTGCTTCAGCAGTGGAGAAAGCAACTGTGTTTTGTTTCTTGGTACTCCAAGAAACTAAACTATGACTAAGGATTTGTGCCATACCTGAGGTGCTTTTCCTATTTACAAGATCTCCAGCATAATCTGCATCTGCATATCCTTTTAGCTCGAATGTATCACTTCTTGGATAGTAGAGTCCAAGATCATCTGTTCCTTTAAGATATCTAAGAATTCTCTTCACAGCAGTTAGGTGAGACTCTTTTGGATTTGCTTGAAATCTAGCACAAAAACCAACACTGAAAGCTATGTCTGGACGACTAGCAGTTAGATACAAAAGTGAACCAATCATTCCTCTATATTTTGTTTGATCAACACTTGTTCCTATGGAGTCTTCATCTAATCTAGTTGAAGTTCCCATAGGAGTGTGATTTATCTTTGAATTTTCGAGGCCATATTTCTTTAATAGTTCCTTTATGTATTTTTGTTGGTGAACAATTATTCCTTTTCAGTTTGTTTGATTTGTAGTCCAAGAAAGAAATTTAACTCACCCATCATACTCATTTCAAATTCATTGCTCATGAGACTTGAGAATTCTTTGCACAATGTTTCATTAGTAGCTCCGAATATGATGTCATCAACATATATTTGAACAAGCAAAATATCAGTTCCTTTAGATTTTAGGAACAAGGTTTTATCAACCTTTCCTCTTTTAAAATTGTTTTCTAAAAGGAACTTTGATAATCTCTCATACCATGATCTAGGTGCTTGTTTTAACCCATAAAGAGCTTTATCAAGCTTGTAGACATGATTTGGGAGATTATTATTTTCAAACCGGGGTTGTTCAACATATACATCTTCTTTAGATAGCCATTTAAAAATGCACACTTAACATCCATTTGATATATTTAAATCCCATGTAAGCAGCAAATGCAATTAAAATTCTAATGGCTTCTAATCTAGCTACAGGAGCAAAGGTTTCTTCATAATCATTCCTTCTTGTTGATTATAACCTTTTACTACAAGTCTAGCTTTGTTTCTTACAATGGTTCCATATTCATCTAGTTTGTTTCTAAACACCCATTTTAAGCCAATTACTTTTTGTTGTTTAGATGAGGAACTAGATGCCATACCTTGTTTCTTTCAAACTCATTTAATTCAGCTTGCATTGCATAATCCAATCAGAGTCAGTTAAGGCTTCTTCATGATTTCTTGGTTCCATCATTGATAGGAACGCATGAAATGCACAAAAGTTCCTTAACTGAGATCTAGTTTGCGTACCTTTGGATATGTCGCTGATTATGAGTTCCATGGATGTGACTTTTTGTCTCCAAGGTTTTGGTTGAAACTCTCTTATAGGAACATGTTGTTCCTCATGAGTTCCTTGAGTAGATGAGGAACTCTCTTCAGTTGTTCCTCTGTTAGCCTCGGTGGACTCAGTTCCTTCATTTTGAGGAACAGGAACATCTTCTCCTCTTGAGGAACAGGAACTCATGATGTTATTTTTCAAATTCCTCGTTCCTTTCCTCTTTCACTTCTTCTTCTTCTTGTGAATCTGCTTTTTCTACTTGGTTGTCCTAACCCATTCTCATAGTCATCAACCTGTATGCTTGGATTGTATTGTCAGATTCATCAAAGATTACATGAATGCTTTCTTCAACACACATAGTTTCTTGTTATATACTCTATAAGCTTTACTATGTGAGGAGTATCCTAAAAATTTGCTTCATCACTCCTTGCATCAAATTTTCCAAGATTATCTTTTCCATTATTATGCACATAACATTTGCACCAAATGTTCTAAAATAGGTGATATTTGGTTTCTTTCCAAATAAAGTTCATAAGGAGTTTTATTAATGATAGGTCTCATCATGGCACGATTAATTATGTGACAAGCAGTATTAACAGCTTCAGCCCAAAAGTTCCTTGGAAGTTCACTAGCAATTAACATGGTTCTAGACATTTCCTCCAAAGTTCTATTTTTCCTTTCTACAACACCATTTTGTTGTGGTGTTCTAGGGGCAGAAAAATTATGATCTAGGCCATTATCTCTGCTTAAGTCATCAAATTTATAATTTTCGAATTCTTTGCCATGATCTGATCTAATGTGCATTATTTTATGCCACTTATGTTTTGAACTCTTTTAGCAAAGACAAGGAACTCATCATAAGTTTCATCTTTACTAGAGAGAAAAATAACTGTACCTAGAGTAGTCATCTACAATCACAAGTACATACCTCTTTCCACTTCTGCTTTGAATTCTCATGGGTCCACATAAGTCCATATGAATTAATTCTAATGGTTTAGTGGTACTTACAATCGTTTTAGATTTGAAAGAGGATCTTACTTGCTTACCTCGTGCACATGCATCACAAACTTGATCAATATGAAATTTTATGGATGGTAATCCTAAAACAAGTCTTTTGATCTAAGTTTCTCAAGTAATGAAAAGCTAGCATGTCCTAGACGCTTGTGCCAAGAAGTGAATCATCTTCAATAACACTAAGACAAGTTAAATTGATTTGAGGAACAAGGTCTAGATCCACAATGTATGTGTTCCCTTTCCTTGTTCCTTCCAAGATAACCTTCTTAGTTTTAATGTTGATGATCAAGCATTTTTCTTTATCAAATTTTACAGTATTTCCTTGTCACAGAATTGAGAAATGCTTAATAGATTATGTTTTAGACTTCAACTAAAAATACATTTTCAATGGAGTGTAGTGGTGACTTACCACCTTACCCATGCAACTATGTTACCTTTCTTATTATCACCAAATGTTACACTCCACCTTCATAGGTTGTGAGTGAGAGAAACTTGTTTTGTCTCCTGTCATGTGCTTGGAACAACCACTATCGAGATACCATGTGTTGTTCCCCCTCACTCCAACCTGCAAAAATCAACTAGTTGTTAGTTGTAGGAACCCCATCTTTCGTGGGTTCCTGTTCTTGACTAGGATTGTTTTTTGACAACCCTTTTTTCTTACTTATTGTCACATTTTTCCCAATCATCTCAGATTTTAGTTGACATTGATTTATGTAATGACCTACTTTCCACAATACATACAAAACTTATCACTAGGTAGATCAACATATTTCTTTGTCTTGTTCCTTTTCTTGTAGTTTTCAAAACCAAGACCTTCCTTCCTTTTGGTCTGTGGTTTCTCAATCCACTTAGGAACTTTCATGATTTTGCCTCTGTTCCTTGCGACAACCAGTTCCTTTTTAAGATTACAGATCTGTTCCTTTAAAAATTTTTCTCTTTATTCAATTTTTCAATCTCAGATCTGTATCCTTTCAAAGGGTTGATCTTATATCAAAGGAACTCAGAACAGGGACAAATCCTTCAAGTGTGAAATCTCTAAATTAATTAGATAATTTTCATTTTTCAAACTTTCATAACATTCTTTGTTTAAGTTTTTATCAAATAAATCAAAGAATCTTGTTTAACATCTGTTCTCATTTTCTTAAGCCATTCTATGTGTTCCTTAAGACCTTTAAGGCTTGTTCCGTTTGTTTACGTTTTTCACGTTCATCTCTACATTCAAGAATTGCATCATAAAGAAGATCATATATTTCAGCCTAGTTTTACCATCTAAGTCTGACTCAAGCCATGTTGACTTACCTCAACTTTTTCTTCATCTTCTTTTTCGTCAGTGTTTGCCATGAGGCAAAGGTTTGCTGTTTCTTCAGTTGTTGTTCCTCTTCTTCTTCCGTCTCTGAATCTCCCCAAGCAGCTATCATAGCTTTGCGCACATTTGCCTTAGAGAAAGGTGCTTTTGATTCTTTGTTCCTTTCAGCAAAGCGTTCCTTGTTCCTTTCTTTGGTTTTGTCATTTTCCCAAAGAGGACATTCCTTGATGAAGTGATCTGTACTACCACATTTATGACAAGCAGCTTTGTTAGAAAATTTCTTAGTTTTACCTTTGAAGTTTCCATTCTTCATGTTCCTGTACATCTTTCGAAATTTTCGAACCATGAGGGCTGCTTCTTCTTCTTCTGATTCCGAATCATCTTCATCATCTGCTTTGAGAGCAATTGATTTTGATTTGGAGCTTTCACCATATTCAGTATCAAGGTGAAGCTCATGAGTCATAAGTGACCCTGCCAGCTGTTCTAAGTTGAACTTAGTGAAGTCTTTTGTTTCTTGAAGAGCAGTGACTTTAGCCATCCATCTGTCCTTAGGAAGACTCCTAAGAACCTTTCGAACCTGTTCCTCAGATGAAATAAACTTTCCAAGAGAAGCCAACTCATTATAATGTTAGTAAAACGAGTAAACATGTCTCGGATGCTTTCTTTAGATTTCATGCAGAACAGTTCATATTGATTCATAAGTAAATCAATTTTCGATCTTTTAACTTCATTAGTTCCTTCTGGGTTACTTCTAGTAAATCCCATATTTGCTTTGCGGATTTGCATCCCATGATCCTATTATGTTCATGGGGTCCAAGTCCACAATGCAACAGTTTAATAGCCATGGCATTTACTTCCATTTTTTCAAAATCAGATTTGTCATAATCAGAGAGGGGTTTAGAGTTACCTCATTTTTGTCATTTGTAGTTGTGACTTCGAAATCACCAACTTCAATGACTCTCCATACCTGATATTTTCAGCTTTGATGAATATCTCCATGCGGTTCTTCCAATAGTTGTAGTACTTCCCATTGAACATAGGAGGCCTTTGAGTGGAATAACCTTCTTCAAGTTTCTCGGTGGTATTCATTGTTCCTTGGATCTTTTTCTCAATAGGGTTTCCTATCTTACGTGAGTTCTGCTCTGATACCAATTGTTATTTCCCTAGGAACACTACAAGAGGGGGGGTGAATTGTAGGTGTAGAAATAAACGTAACTTTTTGCGGAAATTAAAACTTAAACGAATAAACAAGCTAAGGAACACAAGGGATTTTTACGAGGAAAAACTTCTTGGGCCCAACAAGAAGAAACAACCTCGACCACTAGGGATTTTAAACTCAACTCTTTCACTAATTAGGCCAAACAACTTTGTTACAACCTAATTCTAACTCGAGCCAACACTTGAGTTCCTAAACTCAAGTTCCTGAGCCACTGTTCCCTTAACAGTAGTTCCTCTCAACTTAGCTCGAAGTTTTCTCACCATACAAGCTTCACTCAAAGCCTTCTCTCTTACAGAACTTCACTCAAAGTTCCCTTACCCCAAAAACCAAAATACAATTGATCGAAATAAGCTTAGTGGAATTAGAGTAAGAAAGCAAAGAACAAATGGCTATTATGAGAGAATGAAGGCACTGACACTTAATTAAGTTAAACTCACTTAATTACTTAGTCAGAACACACTTTGGAACTTATTTAGACTTCAATATTTATAGTGAAATCAAAGAACGTGGGAGTTAAAATCGAGTTACATGTTAAGTCCATTAACCCATGATGTTCCTTCCCCTAAGGAACACGTTTCTCATCATGTCCCATGATCCCATGACTCATTGAACGTGGATATATTTAGCACATACTCCTAAAGATTAGGAGTTCTTGAGCTATTCCGAAAATCAGTTTTAAATACAAAATTTTTATTTAAAACTGAATTTTAATCTTTAAGAAAATAATATCTTTTAAAAAAATCTTTATAAAACCGGATATTATTTTCTTCTTTTTCCGAAAAACAAAATCTTTCTTCAAAAAGATTTTCTTTAAAACTGATTTTCATTTAGATAAAAACTATTTCCTATTATTTAGGCATGACTTACTCAATTTCATTAATTGTACGTATTACAGCACGCCTAAGTCTAGTTCCTTTATAATCAAGTTCCTTTAACAATTCGTTTAGTGCCACTTAGTTTGTTCCTTAGAAAGGAACAAACTCTCATTCTCAAATAAACTGCCAATGTTCCTTACCATCTTACTTTGTTCCTTTACATGGAACTAGAAAATAAAACGCCTAGCTTTATTCTTTCTTGATCCAATGCTTGCTCCAGTATCAATATAGAAACTTCTTTACTTAGCCTTTGAAATCCTCTCTTGACTTCTTCCTTGACTTCGTATTCTCCAGTTCCTTTCATTGATACCTTCAAAATCATACACTTAAATAACTCATTAGTTCACTACTTAATTTACATCTTTGTTTCTTTGTCATCATCAAAACTAGGGTTCAACAAAATTGTATGCCAAGTTCTCTATGTGTGAGTTCTGTTTGGAGAAAGTAGCCTTTTTGGGTCATTATGTGTCAAAAGAAGGAGTTTTTGTGGACCCTATAAAGATTCAAGCTGTTAGTGAGTAGCCTACACCGAAGAATGTGTTAGATATTAGGAGTTTTTAGGGTTTATCTGTCTATTATAGGAGATTTGTGAGAGATTTCTTGAAGATAGCAAGGGCGATGACCAATTTGATTGGAGTGAGAAGTGCGAGGAATCTTTTTAGACTTTGAAGGAGCGTCTGACCTCTGCACCTCTTTTAACCTTACCTAACGGAAATGAAGGATTCGAGGTGTATAGTGATGCCTCGTAGAATAGATTGGGGTGTGTTCTGCAGCAAAATGGGAAGGTGATTGCGTATGCCTCACGTCAGTTGAAATCGTATGAGTCTAAATATCCTACCCATGACATGGAGGTAGATGCTACTGTATTTGCCTTGAAAAGTTGGAGACATTATCTCTATGGAGCAACTTGCAAGATCTTTACTAATCATAAGAGTATAAAGTACATTTTCACCCAGAAGGATCTCAATATGAGGCAGAGAAGATGGTTGGAATTGATTAAGGACTATGACCTAAATATCCAGTGTCATGAGGCGAAGGCTAATGGAGTTGTCGATTCTTTGAGTAGGAAATCGAGTCATAGCGTGAATGCAGTTGTACTTACTAAGGAACTGTACCAAGATATTCAAAGTCTTAGTCAAGAAATTCTAAATCATGGTGACAGGATAAAGTCGTATCACCTAATAAAAAATAACCTATGTTAAACTAACTAGTAGTCAAGGAAGTCAGGATCGAATCCACAGGGAGATAACTATACTATTATATCTGAACTCTAATATTATACTAACTAAATCAGATGAAAATGATTGGTTTACTGAACTAAACAAATAATCAAATCATAAATATCAAATAAGGGAAAGACTAGGGAAGGGTTCACCATATATGCAATTCAGGATATCAAGAACGATCGAAGAATTTAACACTACTACAAAAAAGGGGAAACATAACACCCCAAAATTAACTCTTATTTAAGCAATCGTTATGTAAAGTCTAAATTTAACGTTTTAACCGTATAACTGTTATCTTAGGTTGTATTGATAATATATCACTTAACACTTGTCTTAATGTGTGTTATCTTTGCTATGAAATTATTTTGTGATGCTTTAATTTTTTTTATGTGAATAATAAAAACTATTATCTTTGCTTATTATTAATAATAATAAATCTGTTAAAATAATTAAATTGAAAAAAAAAACTGTCATGACTCGATACTAGGAGCACTTACTGCATATCCTTGAATTTTTCTCTAAACCCGCCCTTTTTTTAGTTCAAAATTGCTGTAAAGTGTAAACACTTTTTCTTCCTTGTGAACGGTTTCCCACTGGTAGAGCAGAGGTTATTTGGCTGCTCCACTGCGTCTTCTCCGCTCTTCACTCTCCTCTAAGGCCAGCGAACTCAAGCTCCAGTGAATTCAAGCTCCAATTTTCCTCCTTTGTTTCGAATTTCAGGTAACATTTCTTTTTATTTCGGCGTTTGTTGTTCTTCACATCTAATTATAGGGTCTTAGTTCAATTTATATAAAGTTGCGATTTTTTTTTTGTGTTTCAGATTTAGGGTCTTGAATTCAAGCTCCAATTTTCCTCCTTTGTTTTGAATTTTAGGTAACATTTCTTTTTAATTTGTTCTGGCGTTTTTTGTTCTTCACATTTAATTATAGGGTCTTAGTTCAATTTATATAAAGTTGGGATTTTTTTTTTGTGTTTCAAATTTAGGGTCTTGAATTCAAGCTCCAATATATAGTCACATGAAGGTTCCAGTATCTGCTGATGAGGCTTAAGAGTAGTAATTGTTTGTGCTTGGAATTCATATAAGTTACTTGCCACTCACTCACTCTTTTAGCTATCTTCTGTTAGATGCTAGCAAGACCCAACTTTCATTGTTAAATCACAAACTCCTAACTATTCTTAGTTCTTTTTTCCTCCTGTTTTATGGACTAATGCTAATATGATGAGCTTGTCGAAGTATGGAAGAGTTCTGGAGGTGCACTACTAAGGTTTCACTGAACCTCATCATATATGGCCTTGTCTCACTGACGATCAATGGATGAAGGTAAATGTCTTTTTGCTTTATCAATTGTCTTTGCATATTGTCCTTGTATCATTCTGTCTGGTGTTTGTGGTTAGTTATGCAGGTAGAAAAGGGTTTTATATAAAGGGAAGCCTGATGGTTTATGTAAAAATCTCAGTGATTAATTTTTTCGAATTTCCCTATAGTTATCATATTTTGTTACTGTTTACAAAACTAATCAATTCTTTTCTTTCATAGGATGGCTTAGCGGCAAAGCCTAAGTTTGAAAAAGAAATGTGAGTTTCCAAGTCTTCTCTCCTTGCTGCGTCTAAAATATGAATGATAAGCATATAAGCAGAACGATAAGAAGTGTTTAAGAGTTTAAGTAAAATTATGTTAATCTTTGATCCTAAAAGCTATGAGACATTTTTCTGAATAAGTTTGCAAATAAATAGGGTCTATGTTGTTGATCTAATATCTAATATTTCCTTGAGCTTTTTCTCCCATCTTTTGGTAGGTAAGGAGAGGACCTCTAGCCATCCACTACTGCACCAATGATTGGGTTAATGTTAGGGGAAGGGGACCGTAACTATCAAGAAAGTGAGTAGGGGCGAGTCCAATCCATTGGATACTCTTCATCCCCGAGCATAACAACTACTAGGGATTGAACCATGGTGGTGACCATAGTCATGTAAGCCTAAGATTTGAGCTGTCAGCTCATTGGCACCAATAAATGCAAAGTGGTATTTGTCTTAGAGTAACCATTTTAGAGGACTGCACTTAAAGTCTTAACCATTATAGGCAATTTTGGTCCATATATGATCTTTTTGTTTTCAGTAATTTCAAATGTTGATTGAAGTGAAACATGTTGCTAAACTTCTACTTTCTTTACTCTAACTTGTTACAGTTTATATTTTATTTAACCTATCTTCATGCTTAAATCTTGATGTTAATCTTTATCTGCTTTGTGTAACTCATTAAACGAGGCAGAAGACTAGGATCAGAATATCAGATAGAAGTTGTCTAAATTAGATGGTCACTTTTGAGCTTTAACCTCCTATTTCATCTATGATCCTTGCATATGTGTAGATTACATTATTTGTTGTCTATTTGGAGAATTTCTTCAATTTATAGAGATAATTGTGGAGTAAAATGGCTCTCACTCATAAGTCATAATATTGTTTAGTGCTCACAAGGATGAAAATATTCAATCTCTCTTATATGAACCATCAAAGAGATTAATAAAGAGGGAAGCCTGATGGTTTATGTAAAAATCTCAATGATCGATTTTTTCAAATTTCCCTGTAGTTATCATATTTCTTCTTCGTAGTCCCAACGAAATCTAAATTCATGTTATACCTTTCAGATTTCCATTAATTTTGTTACTATACACTTTGGGTTAATTGATTACTTGTACTGTTTCTAGGAGTAATATGCTTGAAACTACCTTTTATGATGCCAGTTTGCCCAAAGCTTTCTCGTATATTCATATTTATTCAAGTACCAATATGTTAATTCTCTTAATAATCTACCATCCATGTTTGCAATTTTGTAATAATACTCTGAATGACTTAAGTTGGTGGTAAGATTTTGACTTAAGTAAAGAGAACTTTCTGTCATTAAAGTTTTGGTGGGTTTTTTTAAAACATTTTGATACATGATTGGCTAAATGAAATATCAAAAACGAGGGATGCTGTTGTGCAGGCTAATGTCAATATGGGCAGTTTTTGGCAAAAACTCAATAAATGTTTTTATGGCTTACTGGTCATTGTGTTCTTATCTGAGTAAATTGCTTCTTGGATTTCTTATCGTGCTGTTTATCGTTTTCTTTCAAGGAATCTCGGGGACAATCAATTTACTGGCAAAGTTAGTTCCTGATGAGCTTCGGAACTTAATGAACTTTAAGATGTTGTAAGTACATCATTTCTATAGCAGAGATATTTTCTTCTTCTTTTTGTAGACTTTCTATTTTTAACCAATAAATATTCTTGATACATTTGTTTAGAATTTAGATCATATACTTTCTCTCTTTTGGTATGCATTTTAGAGTGTAGTCATCAAACCATTTTAGTGGAACACTGCCTCAAACACTTGTGCGTCCGAAGAATTTAACTGATTTGTAAATTTGCAATAATTGTAAACCATCTCCTAAGTACAACATTTTCTGCCTCATTTAGATGTCCTATTTACTTCTAATGCAGTCGGATTAATGATAATAACTTCGATGGAGTTATACCAGATTATATAAAAGATTGGGAGCAGCTCAACAGATTGTAAGATTCTCGTTCATTGACCAAAAGCAGCTGCTTTGTGGTGTTCTACTTGGGTGCTAATGTGCTCACTGTGCATCTTTGCAGGGAAATCCATGCAAGTGCTCCTCCCATCTTTTATGTCTTCTGATATATGATAATCTTTACTATATACTATATATATGTGATAAGTTAAATGTTCTTTGTTTAGATATGTTTGTGAAGTAATTTATGCGGGTGATACATGCATGAAAAGGTATGTATATGAGTGTTATATGATGTGAGAAAGCTTGAGGAGAGAGAAAGTCAACAAGATTTGTTGCTGTCCACTATTTATCATAAAGGCTATGTGTCCTTTCTGTTTGAGGAAATTAGAGCTTGTAATTTTAGTTTCTAGTGAAAATAATAGTTATTATTGATAATATGATGTCATATAGTTCATATAATGAGTATACATGTACATCATGTATTGTTTTTTTTTTATTTATATTATGATGTTTTGTAGTCACGTAATCCCATGCTATACCTAAATTTGTTTCCATGAGAAGATTAAAAGGAATTCAGAAATCAGATGGAATCAATTATCAAATAGAGGTATATGACTTTCATTTTATTATTTTGATAAAAAAAAAAGATTTTTCATTGTCTATATTAAAGTATTTGTGATTTCTTGTGTATAGTGCCCTGACAAACCGCTTGGTACTCTAGATTGTGGATATTATGTGTGTCGCTACATGTTTGAGACGGTACAATTGAGACGACTAGTACATATGTCGGAGATCAACACGAAGCACAAATGATGAATGAGTTCCAACTTTCCGCCAAATTTTTTTTTTAATCTTAATCCACGTTTGGACATACATTATATTTTTGGATTTGGATATTGATATCATGTGGATGTGGCTATAGGCTAGATTTGATCTTGTTTATGATTTAGATTAATATTGATATGTATATATAGTAGTTTTTTTTAGAAGTTTAGAATTATGAATATTAGTTGAATTATTTTGTAATATAAAGAATTTTTGAAGTTTGGGATATCATATTCAATTTATTGGTTGTAAGATCTTATGGGTTGAGTATTAATTATACAACAGATACATCACCTGTATTGTCCTTTTAAAAAAAGGAACCGCATTGTACGACATTGTTGTGTTGTGTGCTGCAACACCTACTGCCAATATATGTGTGAAATGATAATTTACTTATTAAAAAAAATCATAGATAACAGTTATAGGTAATATGTGTTATATATTTTATAGGAAAACATAACAGTTATTCAAGTTAAGTGTTAAATTTTTCTTCTTTCAATTTATCATATAAATAGCAAACATAACACTTTCGTCAGGTGTTATGATTACTTTACATTACATTGACTTGGATAACACCTCAAAACTGTTATGTAAAGCCTTATTTAACAGTTATCTTTGTCCTTTTTTGTAGTAGTGTAATGAAATAATCTAATTGGGCACATGTAACTTCTCTCGAACATTACCTCCCTCGAAGCTCACTAAGCCGCTCTCATATGGTCATAGATCGCTAAGCCTACTATTGAGGGCCTATAAAAAATCCTACCTTTCGGTCTATAACTTTGTATTGCGATAATAATCAACACAGTTATGCAAACTTATAGATTAACTTAAATAACTCATAGCAAGAATCAAACAAATCAAGAAATTAAATAATCATTCAATTAATCCCTCATATGCATACATGGGTCCCCAAATTTCAATAAAATAAACTACTCACATATAATTGGGAAAAACATGAACAACAACAAAATAAGTAAGCAACATGATGGAATAATAGAGAAGAATTTAAAAGATTATTGTAAGGGATAAGAAATAATACCAATTGAAGAACGAATATGGAAAACAATTATTCGATTGAATCTTGAATGAATTTGTAAAGTAGAATAAACAAGGGTTCTTGATATAATAAAAGTGCTCAGAAAACTAATGACTGAACTAATAATAAAAAAAACTTAGTTTTCCTCTAAAATGATAAGTATTTATATAGAAATAAAACTCACCACAACACGCGCTTCAAAAGCCTAGAAATCGCCTGCCCGAATTACTGTGACAGATTTCGCCCGACAGCGCGATCAGGTCATTTTTCGTTGAAGTGAAATAGCACCCCATCCGGTCGGGCCCGTAACATTTCTTTTGTTTTGTTCTAAATCTTCTCCAAACGTTGAAATTTGGCTAACTAAAGGTGCCCGGGCGGTCATCAGAATGCACATATCTCTATCTTCAAAATCCCATAATTTTTTCGTTATTTGTTGGAATTAGGCAAGTGATCACTCGTTTGAAATCTCTTTAAGTGTAGAATCTAACCCAATTCAATTAACTGCATTTGGATTTGTATAACTTCAGATATAATCAAAAGAGTGGGCTGCAATCATTTTTCTACGTCTTTCACTTTTTGCTTTCCTTCAAAATTCATTTAACTCAATGCTCGTGCTCTCAAAAGTACATCATCTCTTGTAGTGATATAAATGAGTAAGAAATGCAACAAAATATGATAATTCCTATGATGACCAACCTGAAACTACAAACACACTACAAAGAGTACATTAGTACTAAAAATTGCCCCAAAGAGTGCAACTAAGACCAATAATCAATGAGCGACGGGGGTAAAAGCTCTATATAAAATAGACATATCAAATTCCCCCAAGCTAGACTTTTGTTTGTCCCTAAACATAAACATAGTTGCTTCACCCATCAGATAAGAAATTCAGACTCAAACATTTTCAATACTCAAAATTTCCAAGCAAGCAAAATTCAAGTTCAGTTGTTTAGATAACCCTGGCCACCAATCACTCAAGCAAATAATCAAATGCGGCTGCCTTATGTAAGTCTTGGACGAACACTTAAACAAATACAAGAGAGGGGGTGAATTGTAGTTGGAGAGCTTTTCAAACGTTTTGCGGAAATAAAAGAATGATTGAATAAGAAAGAAATAATTGCATGAAATAAGAAAGAACTAGGAACACGAGATTTTTACAAGGAAAACTTCCTAGGCCCAATAGGAAGAAAAACCTTGACCACGAGGGATTTTGACTCAATTCTCTTTAATAACTTTAGGCCAAAAGACTCTCTTTTGTACAACCTAAAGTCGGACCAACTCTGTTCCTCTAGAAACTGGTTCCCTGTGAGCCTGTTCCCCCTGAACAGTTGACTTCTGCATTGACTTCACTCGAAGTCTTTTCTCTTTCTATCTTCTCTTTCTCTTTCTCTTTTTCTCTAAAAAATGATTACAGACTTAGATTCACTCAACCCAATCTATAATACATCAATTGCTAAGAAGAAGAAAACCGAATGTACTTTCACTAAGAATATTACATAAAATTATGAAAGTATATCTAATAAGATCGTTACAAAACTCTATTTGTAGGGACCTTTCTTCTCGAGTTCTTCTCCACGATCTTCTTCAAGATCATCTCCATGATCTTCTCCATGATCACACGTAGCTTCAGCCACTTCTCCATAATATGTCCGTTGTATTATTTCTGTTGGCAGTTAGTTAGTTGCGCTTCCTTAAACTCAGCCACTTCTCCACGATCGCACGCCTTATAAATAGGTTAGTTGTTGTGGTTCCTAAATTGTTGGAACTACCTCAACGATCTATTTTAGGGCGCTTGCTTAGGTTAGTTTTTGGCGGCTCCTTGTTTGTAGGAAATTAGATAATACTGCACACAAACTAACTAAACAAAATATTATGGAATCTTAATATATTAAATTTGTTATCTCCATAATATTTACAGATTGTCACGAATAAGGTTTAACAACTTAATCTTGATTAAACTCCTAATCAATTCTTCATAAGTTATTTACCATATTATTCGTGAAGTCTAAAAATAAATAAATTAATTAAAACAAAAAGAATTAATCTAACAAAATAAAATAATCAAAACGAAAAGAATAAATCAAAAACACATGAAATTAATTCTAATATAATAAACAAAAAAACGGACTAATAAACAAAAATCAAATAAACTTTAATTATATGTCATTATCAAAATAGTGAAATAACAATATTCTCCCTTTTTGATTATGACAAATAATTAAATTTCTTTTTTATGTTTTTATGTTTTGAAATAAAATCTAAAGACTAAGACTAAAACAAAATAAAATACACAAACTATACACAAACTAACTTACGTAAAACTCTACTGAGACTGGGAACAGGATCAGGCTTGATTGGGAACAAGGATGAGAAAAACAGGCATAGGAAATAAGATAAAAAATTTTTTAGACACTATATCTCTTCCCCCTTTGTCATTATCAAAACCAAGAATTGTACCTGCAGCACTAAAGAGTCAACAGTCTAGGCAACAAGCAATTTGCTCAAACATATATCTCATAATATTAGCCATCCAAACACACAAACAAAATAGGCATGCAGAAAGCAACATTATAGACAACAAAAATAACGCAATATGCAGAGTAAGGCAAAAGAAAGTGAAGAAATTAAAGAGAAATTAAAAGTACTTCATGTGTCTCAGAAGGACACAGGAAGAGAAATCCAAAAGATTGTTTAATAATTACAGCCACAAAAAAACTTGTTCAATTGTTCTAAAGTTAAAAGAAGTTAGGGTTTGGATCGTTTTAAGAGAGAGGAGACCACGGAATCAATCTTGGAGAGCACACCATCCACCTTGTTCCTGATCCCAGTATCAGCATTCTTGATTGCAAGTAGTTGTTGTTGCTGCTGAGAGTCCAGAACATTGACGGTAGCTTCAATGGCATTGATCCTGGTGTGTAGAAGGGTCAAGGAGTCATGAATTTCCCGGAGTAGCTTGTTAAGCCAAGTTGTAGACAGCAACGGAAAATCCACAGCAGTAGAAGGAACAGGATCAGAATCTAGGTGAATAAATACTGTGTCACCTTGATCCTGCTCCTTCAGAGACTTGGACCCAGCCAACCTTTGGCTCTTCCTTACAGACCCACTGGGAACCCCCCTTCATCCAACTTCCTCTTGCTACCCACCTCAACCTTTACAGGAGTTTCTTCTCTCTCAAAATCTATCTTCCCATTTACCAACCTCAAGCTAAGCCTGGTTAGAGTTTCTTTTGTAAGATAATTTTCTGGCTCAAGAGAAAAGGAGGGACTGGTAGGCAGTTTGACTTCGCATTGTTTTAAAACAGAGGAAAGAAGATTTCCATAACCCACTTTAGTGTTATGAGTAATGCAATGAGAGAGATGTGAAATTATCAAGGAGTGAAGGTTGATTTTTATGTTTTCGGCAAGGCAATACATAATGGAAAGATCCATTAGACTTGCATGGGTTCTTTTTGAGGAACGGGGTAAAATGAAACGCCAAACCAATTAAAATAACAGCTTATGAAAGGGAGACAATTCTTTTTGATCTAAAGATAAAGCATGTGAATTGCCGTTAAAGAAACAAGAATTTGAGCATTAGAAACTCCATTTATGTTCAGCTTAGCCCTACCCTTAATGTAGTCCTTGTAACCCTCATTCGGAACATCAAACCATTCCCCAGTTTCTTCTCAGTTTTAGTAACCACAGACCCATTTACTATTGACACACAAACACCCTCAGTTATGGTAAACCCAGAACAAAATGCTTTCATCTCCTTTTCATAAAGACCCTCATCTACGCTAACATTTTTTTAACCATTTTATGAAATTTTAAAATTTTCACTAACTCATTCCACTTAGACTTTTTGCACCATGCAACATCTACACAAAAGCCCACAAGAAATTGTGAAGATTTTGTTTTCTTACCTCGCTTTGTAGGTACAGTAATCTCTTGTTCTTGATTGCTTTCAATCTCATTTTCACCTTCTTCCTTTTTTGGAGAGAGAGAAACAGGAGCAGAGGATGCCGATTTTGACCCGGAAGAATCTGCTTCATTCTTGGATGATTCTTGAGCACTTAATTCATCATGGGATGGTGTTTTCTCTCTTGGGAAATTTTCATGATCACCGGAATTTTGGGTTTTGGAAGACATGGTGACAGTGTTTTGGTGTGAGGTTAAAGATGAGAAAGGAGAGAGAGAGAGAGAGAAATGAATTGATGTGAGAGGGAAATTATGAGGGGTCAATGATGTGATGGGTTAGGGTTATAAAGTAATCATGATTCTGTGTGAAATAGAAATGGAGAGTTGGGTTTAATGAAACGGTTTATTGGATTTTTGAAGGCAATTAATGAAGTTTCTTCATTTAACTTAGATTAATTGAACGCGTAATAGTGGCCATAATTCAGATTCATGTTTTTAATTTTTGGACGGAAAGGTGTGAAAAGAATGAGAACCAAGGAAATTTGGAGGGGAAAAAAGAAAAATAGAACAAAAAAAAATTACTCTTGCATATGATAAAATTGCATCCATAATGTATAAACTACATACGTACCAATATGTGCAAGGACACTAAGGGTAATATTCAAAGACATATGTGAGTCCTTATACTTGACCCTAGGCGATGTATGAAATTTAATTCATGAAGGTTGCAGGAATACTTAGTAAGAAACAATTGGGGGGAATCAACATCACGTGTACATTTAATTAACTTTTATCATTCCTAGTTCCAAGCGTATCTTTTCAAACCTGTCCCTAGATAGAGGTTTAGTCAATATGTCGGCTATTTGATTTTCAGTTGGACAAAAATCAACTTTGACTAACCCCTTCTCTACATTATCTTTTAGGAAATGATGTCTAATGTGAATATGCTTGACTCTAGAGTGATGAACTGGATCCTTGGAGATGCAAATGGCACTAAATTTTATGCCAAAGTCACGTACCTGTTGCTTGATCCATAATACCTGAGAGCAGCAAGCATCAGCTGCCACGTATTCAGCCTCGGCTGTGGAAAGAGCAACAATGTTCTGTTTCTTTGAGCTCCAAGAGACCAAGCTTGATCCTAGGAACTGGATAATACCCGAGGTGCTTTTGCGATTCACCAAGTCGCCAGCATAGTCAGCATCGGAATAGCTTATTAGATAAAAAATGTCACTTCGAGGATAGAACAAACAAAGATCATGACTTCCTTTCAAATATCCAAGAATCCTTTTGACAGATGTCAAATGAGATTCCTTAGGATTTGATTGGAATCTAGCACATAAACCAACACTAAAGGATATATCAGGCCTACTAGCAGTTAGATAAAGTAAGGAACCAACCATACCTCTATAGAGTTTCTGATCTACAGATTTACCACTTTGATTCTCATCTAACCTTGTACCTGTTCCTATAAGAGTATGGTTTGATTTTGCTTGATCCAGTTCATATTTTTTCAATAACTCCTTTACGTTTTTGTTGATGGATCATTGTTCCTTTTTCAGTTTGCTTGATTTGCAACCCGAGAAAGAAGTTTAACTCCCCCATCATGCTCATTTCAAATTCACTACGCATTAACACAAAAAATTCTTTACAAAGAGATTCGTTAGTTGCACCAAAAATTATATCATCCACATAAATTTGAACCACTAGGATGTTTGTTCCTTTGGAACGAAGGAACATGGTTCTATCAACTTTGCCCCGTATAAAGTCATTAGAAAGTAAGAATTTTGAAAGTCTTTCATACCATGATCTAGGAGCTTGCTTAAGCCCATAAAGAGCTTTATCTAGCTTATAAACATGATTCGAAAAATCCGGGTTTTCAAAACCAGGAGGTTGTTCCACATAGACGTCTTCAATCAAATATCCATTTAAAAAGGCACATTTGACGTCCATTTGGTACAACCTGAAACCCATGAATGCTGCAAAGGCAATCAAAATTCTTATTGCTTTTATTCTAGTTACAGGAGCAAAGGTTTCATCAAAATCAATACCTTCTTGCTGATTGTACCCTTTGGATACGAGTCTGGCTTTGTTTCTTATGACTGTTCCATGTTCGTCTAGCTTGTTCTTGAAGACCCATTTCAGTCCAATCACCTTTTGGTTTTTAGGCTTGGTCTCAAGATGCCAGACCTTGTTCCTCTGGAACTCATTCAGTTCCTCTTGCATGGTGTTTATCCAGTAACACTCCAGTAGGGCATCATTGTGATCTTTAGGTTCTGTCATAGGCAAAAAGGCATGGAAAGCACATAAATTTTTCAGTTGGCACTAGTGGAAAAAAGAAGAAGGGCTGCGCTGAAAATGGCATGTAGGGCTGCGCTTTTTGACAGCAGCCCTTTCCATAGCAGGCCTTCACTATTCAAGTAGGGCTACGCTAGTAAAGCGTAGCCCTTCATAGGGAAGGGTTGCGCTTTTTACAAAAAAGCGCAGCCCTTCCAGCTTAGAAGGGCTGCGCTTTTAAGTCAAAAGCGCAGCCCTTCTAAGCTAGAAGGGCTGCGCCTTCTTCACTACCGCAGCCCTTCTTCTTAGAAGGGCTGCGCTAGTTCCAACTAGCGCAACCCTTCACTTAATTTTTTTTTTGCGTGCACACAGCCTGCACACACACAACAGCCCCCTCCCCACTGCCCCCACCCCCACCCAAAACCTCCCTTGGACAAAAAAAAAATGCAAATTGCAATACGATATTATATGACAAGTGGAGAAAGGTAATAATTAACTTCAAATATATTTAATAATGTAAAAAGTGTACATATATAGGATTGATAGAAACTAGTACATTATTGGAGCTAAATCTCATCCTATGCAATCATCGGTAATGTGGGACGCCAACTTATCTCGAACTTCATCAAATTCTTCTTTGGTGAAGTTCCTCAAACGTGGCGTGGAATTCGCATAAACCTTGCAAAACAACCAAGGAATAAACACATATATAAGAATTCATCATTTTACCGTAGTTAGTACTTCTAAAAATGACATATACCTTCCCGAAATTCAATCAAAATCAAATGCAAGCCTAAAAGTCTAAGTATCCACTTCCGAGAATAGATGATTTATTTGATCAATTGAAAGGAGTGGGGATTTTCTCGAAGATAGATTTGAGGTCCAGTTATCACCAATTGAGGATTACTGAGGGTGATATTCCTAAGACTGCGTTTAGGACGCGCTATGGTCATTATGAGTACACAGTGATGCCATTTGGTCTTACCAACGCACCTGTAATGTTCATGGATTGGATGCATAGGATTTTCAGGCCATACTTGGATAAGTATGTGGTTGTGTTTATAGATGATATTTTGATATATCCGAAGGGAAGTAGCAGTCATGAGCTGCATTTGAGGAAATTTTTATCCACTTTAAGAGAGTATAAGTTGTACGCCAAGCTCTCTAAGTGTGAGTTTTGGTTGAATGAGGTTGCATTTTTAGGACATGTTATCTCAAAGGAAGGGGTTTTAGTGGATCCTGCTAAGACTAAAGTGGTGAGCGATTGGCCAACACCAAAGACAGTGCATGATATAAGGAGTTTCCTTGGGTTCGCTGGTTATTATCGAAGATTTGTAAAGGATTTCTCGAAGATCTCGAGACCAATGACTAGCCTGATGAAGAAAGAATGTAAGTTAGTTTGGAATTTAGAGTGTAAGGAATTTTTTTTCGGCGTTGAAGGGAAGGTTAACAACACTTGTTTTGGCTCTACCTGATGAAAGCCAGTAGTATGGTGTTTATAGTAATGCTTCGAAATTTGGGTTAGAGTGTGTATTGATGCAGAAGCGGAAGGTCATCGCTTATGCTTCTAGGCAGTTAAAACCATATGTAGTGAATTATCCAACCCATGTTCTCGAATTAGCTGCAATAGTGTTTGCTTTGAAGATATGGCGAACACCACTTGTAAGGGAAAACGTGTAAGTTGTACATGGATCATAAGAGCTTAAAGTATATTTTCACTCAGAAGGAGTTGAACATGAGGCAGAGGACCTGGTTGGAATTGATCAAAGATTATGATCTAGAGATCCAGTATCATGAAGGGAAAGCTAATATTGTTGTTGATGCATGGAGTCGAATGTCGAGTCATTCAGTTAATGTAATGGTGTTTCCCAGTCAGTTATGTGTCGAGTTTCAGAAACTGTCATTTGAGGTACTAAAAGAAGGAGGTGTCGAAGAATTGTTGGGTTCTTTGTCAGTTCAACCCTCAATCTATGATGAGATTAGGATGAAAAGTTAAGAAAGATATGAGAGAAGATCCAGGATGCTCAGGTATCAAATTTCTAGATAGCCGATGATGGAAGTATTCGGTTCAAGGGGAGGTGATGTATACCAAGTAATAGAGAATATTTGAAGCGGAAATTAATGGAAGAAGCTCATAGCTCACCTTATTCAGTACACCCAGGTGGTGATAAGTTGTATAAGGACATGAAGCAAATGTTCTGGTGGCCAAACATGAAGCGAGAGGTAGCAGAGTTCGTGGCTAATGTCTCACATGCAAAAGGCAAGTTTGAGCACAAGAGACTGCAAGGGAAGGTTCAGTCTCTGGATATTCGAGTTGGAAATGGGATTCTATATCAATGGATTTGTGTGTCTGCATTACCAAGACTAAGGCTGAAATGATACAATTTGGGTAGTGGTAGATCGTTAACTAAATCTGCAACTTTCATACCTATGAAGAATACTTGGTCGATGGATCAATTGGCTAAAGCATATGTGAAGTGGGTGGTGAAATATCATGGTGTGCCTAAGGACATTGTTTCCGATCGTGATTCACGATTCTTGTCCAACTTTTGGTAGAGTTTGTAGAAGGCTTTGGGTACTAATTTGTTAATGAGTAACAGTTTTCATCTGGCTACAGATAGGCAAATAGATTGAACAATTCAGACTTTAGAAGATATGTTGCGATCTTGTGTTATGGAGTATCAAGGTTCATGCGAGGATTTCTTGGATTTATAGAATTTTCCTACAACAACAGTCATCATGCAAGTATTGGTATGGCTCCGTCAGAGGCTTTGTATGGTCGGAAGTGTAGAAGTCCAGTCTGCTGGAATGATATTAGTGAAACAGTGGTGCTTGGACCCGAGTTTCTCAAAGAGACGACGAAAGAGGTGAAAGTGATTCAAGAAAAGATCAAGGTTTGAAGAGTTATGCTGATTTGAAGCGAAGGGATGAAGAGTTTCAGGTTGGGGAGAAGGTATTGTTGAAAATATCTCCAATGAAAGGGGTGATGCATTTGGGAAGAAGGAAAGTTAAGCCAAAGTATATCGGGCCATATGAGGTGTTAAAGAAGTTCGAAAATGGCATATAAGTTGATTTGCCAAATGTTTAAGTCGAGTCGATGATGTTTTTCATATATCTCAATTAAGGAAGTATATTTCGGATGTGTCTCATGTGCTGCACCTGTTGAATTAGATGATAGTTTAACTTATGAGGAAAGACCTGTAAGAATCCTTGATAGTAAAGTTACAAGTACTTGGACTAAGGATGTAAGATTAGTTAAAGTATTATGGTCAAACCATCAGATTGAGGAAGCAACATGGGAAGTTAAAGCGGATATGCGCAAGAAATTCCGGTTGTTTTTCCGAGGTTAGTTGTCGAGTTACGGGGTCGTAACTCCTTTTAAGGGGGTAGAATGCGATAGAGTTTCGCGCTTTTACTATATATTACATTTTAGCATATTTTGAGTCATTATAGCATTTTAGACATGAGCATTTGAGTTAGAAACTGCAATTTTAAATTTTAATCCATTTTTGGAAAGTGATTATGACTTTTTGTCTTGAGTTTCGAGGTCGAAACTTCTTTTAAGGGGGGAGACTGTAATACCCCATATTTTCAGTATTTATTTATTAATTAAAATATTTATTTTCTAAAATAAATATTTTAAGCAAAGGGTATTTTAGCAATTTCACTCGTTTTAAATTATTTTGGCGGAAGATGGCGCCAAAATTGGATTTGTTAAACTTTTGGTTTTAAATCCTAGTCAAAATTATTCAAAAAACAAAAAAAAAAAAAAAATTTTTTTAGGCCATTATTTTGACGGGATTGTGAAGTAAATGGGGGAGTTTTGTTTTCCAAATTTATGATGAAGGTTACAAATCTTGGTTTAATCTCCTAATTTATGGTGAAGGTTACAAACTCTTTAATTTTGAAAATTAAGTACTACCTATTCTACTCCTATAAATACCCCACACCTTTAGCCATCTTTTCCACACAAAAACTTTGGAGAATCCATACTTCAAGGTTCTTCTTTCTCTTCTTATCTATTCTAGTTTTATATTTCTTATTCAAGTTCTAATTTCTTTGGGTTAAGAAAGAAAAATATTTTCATGTTTCTTACTCAAAAATATTATGCTCATGATAGGTTATTCATGTTTACATTCATGATTAAGTTCATGTGATAAGTTACTTATTAGATTTTTATTATTGGTTTGTTAGGAGATCGTTCAAGATTAAGACTAAGTGGAGATACTAGTATACTTTTTGTGCAAGATCAAGGTACGTTATGTAGCTAGATCTTTTAAATGTGGTTTATATGATAAAGTTGTTTATTGATTTTATTGGTTGGATTGGTTTAGAAATTTGGTTTAAAATGGTTACAATGTTTTATTATTCACTCTTGAAAGTGAAAAGAAGGAATGATATTATCATCATTTTATATAGAAGTTTTGTTATCCTTTTTGGAAAATTAAATTATTTTTACAAGGAAAGGTTGATTGGTTTTTATGAACTTTGAATGTTCAAAAATTGTTTGAGGAAAGGAGGTTTATTCATGACTTACAAGTCATATTATTATTATTATTTCCGCTTGATTAATATCAAGAGATTCAAAGTCCACTTGTTGGCAATTATAGTTACCCTTGATATAGCTCCGTGATGGGATGATAGCTTGGGGGGTGTGCACACTTAGGAAAATAGAAGGGGAGATAAGAAGAGGAATTTTTTCAGGATTATTTTTAATCCAAGTTGTTTGGAAAGAGTTTATTCTTAAAAGGTTATTCTTGAATTACTATTCAAGTGTTTGGAAAGAGTTTGTTCTTAAAAGGTTGTTCTTGAATTATATTCAAGTGTTTGGAAAGAGTTTGTTCTTAAAATGTTATTTGAATTATTTAAGTGTTTTAAAATAGTTTATTCTTAAAGAGTTATTCTTGAATTATTGGTGATGGAGTTTTCGAAATGAAAAATTGTTACGAACTAACAAATGTGTTACTTATCTAGTACATTTCGTGTTCAGTTTTATACTGACACGTATTTTCTCTTTCCTATTTGGCTTTGCCTTATTTACCTTTTTGGTAAGCAGATTTGCAGGTAAATTTTGGATGTGCATGGGAGCATACTAGGAAGGGGATCATCACCTAAATTAGAGTGTTTCATTTATTTTGAGTATTGAGACAATATTTACTTTTATTAATAAAGAAGTATTATTATTTTTGGTTAAAGTCTTCCGCTGCAAGTTATTTTGGTTAGTTAGTAGTTGGTTGCCGAAAGCGTGTTAGTCACGTGGCGGTAATACTCCTAAATTACTCAAATATTATTTATTAAATTATTTATTTAAAAGTGAGTAATTTGGGGGTGTTACACATATCCTTTTAGGAAATTATCAAACATGTTTTGGGCATCACCAAACCTACAAAGTTGAGGATGTTCTCCTAATTATGATACATTCTCATTTCTCAACAAAGCAATCCTATTAGGATTGAACAATCATGCCACTTGGTCCATAAGGCCGAATACCTCACAAAGCCCCATTGACATGAGTTTGGGGACCCCATTGTCTCTCGTTATATTAATAATCCCAAAATTAACCCCATATCATATGGTTTTAGGTAATTACCAAACATGTTTGGGAATTACCTAACCTATTAAGTGGAGTATGTTATTCAAAACACAATGCATACCCATTATTTATCAAAGCAATCTTTAACGGGATTGGAAAATTATGCCACTAGGTCTATTAGGCCCAATACCTCACCAAACCCCATTGACTTGAGGGCCCCCATTGTCCCTCCTTCTAAAAAGCCCATATTAACTAAAGATCATATGCTTTAGGGAAATTATCAAACATGTTTTGGGCATTACCAAACCTACTAAGTGAAAGGTGTTCTCCAATCCCAATGCCAATCCATTCTCATTTCTCAACAAAGCAATCATATGAGATTGGACAATCATGCCACTAGGTCCATTAGGCTCCATACCTAACCAAACTCCATTGACTTGAGTTTTGGGCCCACATTGTCTCTCTTTCTACTTAAAAGCCTAAATTAACCTTAGATCATATGCTTTAAGGTAATTGCCAAACACATTTAAATCGTTATCAAACTTATCAAGTGGAGGATGTTCTCCCAATCACAATCCATTCCCATTTATAATCAAAGCAATCCTATGATGATTAGACAATCATGCCACTGGGTCAATTAGGCCCAATACCTCACTAAATCCTATTGACTTGAGTTTTGGGTCCTCATTATCCCTCTTTATACTAGAAAGCACAAATTTATCCCATATCATGCACTTTTAGGTAATAACAAAACATTTTGTGGGCATTATCAAACCTATTGAGTTAAGGATGTTCTCCCAATCACAATCCATTCAAATTACTCGTCAATGCAATCCTATAGGAATGTACAATCATACCATTAGGTCTATTAGTCCCATAACCTCTCCAACCCCATTGACATGAATTTTTGGGCCCCCATTGTCTCTCCGTGTACTAAAAAACCCATATGAACCCCATACATATGCTTTTAGGTAATACCAAACATGTTTTGGGTGTTATCAACCCTACTAAGTGTAGGGTGTTCTCTTAATCACAATCCATACACATTACTCATCAAAGCAAATCATGCCACTGGATCCACTAGCCAATTCCTCACCAAACTCCATTGACTTGAGTTTTTGGCCCCTATTGCATTCCTTGCAATAAAAAAGGCTAAATTAACTCAAGATCATATGCTTTTAGGTAATTACCGAGTATTTTTTGGGCATTTCAAAACCTACTAAGTGGAGGATTTTCTCACAATCACAATCTATTTACATTACTTATCAAAGCAATCTTATTGGGATTGAAAAATCATGCTACTGGTTCCATTAGGCCAAATAACTCACCAGACCCAATTGACTTGTATTTTGGGCCTATATTGCCACTCCTTATACTAAAAAGCACAAATATTCTCAAGATCATAGGCTTTTATGCAATTACCAAACATGTTTTGGGCATTGCCAAACTTACTAAGTGGAAGTAATAACAATCCATTCTCATTTCTCAACAAAGAAACCCTATGGAGATTGGACAATCATGCCACTTGGTCCATAAAGCCCAATACCTCTCCAAAACCCATTGACTAGAGTTTAGGGAACCCATTATCTCTCCTTGTACTAAAAATCCCATATGAAGCCCATATCATATGTCTCTCCTTGTACTAAAAACTCACACCCCTTTGCATTGATATGACAGTCCTAATATTTACAAGCCACAAATCTCCTCCATGATTCTCATAAGTCCAAGACTTCAACTCTGCAACTGGAAAACCAAAGTCGTAATATATTTCGTCACAATTCACACACGAGGAGATTTCTCTTGACATACTTGTGCAAGGAAGAACAACAAACAAATCAACAACCTTCACACAATAACATATGATTTTTTTAAAAACAAAATCCAATTAATGAAAAATTGCATATTCTAAATACTCACCGTAGTCAATTTTGAAATTCTTCTCGGCTCGAATTCCAAAGTGGTGCATATTCTCCAAAAAGTTCGAGAACTAAGTAGAAACTAGTAGCTAGAACAATTAAGGAGCGAAAATAATATGACATGGATATATAGAATGAAAATGATACAATATTAATAATATAAACATAATATTAGAGGAAAGCCAAAAAATTTGAACATCAAATTTTTACTAAACAATGCTTTTTGAAATTTGAAATTTTTGTTTTTACCGTTAGATCACAAGATTTATGGTAATTACCAAACATGTTTTGGCATTCCTAAAGCTACAATGTGGATGACGTTCTCCCAATCACAATCCTTTATCATTACTCATCAAAGCAATCCTAAGTGGATTGGACAATCATGCCACTAGGTCCAGAAGGCCTAATAGCTCACAAAACCCCATTGAAATGAGTTTTAGGCCCCCATAAAGTCCAAATTAACCACATATCATATTGTTTTAGGAAATTACAAAACCTATTTGGGCATTACCAGAGCTACTAAGAGGAGGATGTTCTCCCAATCACAATTCAATCCCATTACTCATCAAAACAATCCTATAGGATTGGAAAATCATGCCACTAGGTCCATTAGGCATAAACCCTCACCAAACCCCATTGACTTGAGTTTTAAGCCCCCATTGTCCCTCTTTGTACTAAAAAAACCCAAATTAAGCCTATGTCATATGGTTTTAAATAATTACAAAAGTTTGGGCATTAACAAGCCTACTAAGTGGAGGATGTTATGCCTATCAAAATCCATTCCCATTTTTCATCAATGCAATCCTATGTCGATTACACAATCCTGTCACTAGCTCCATTAGACACAATACCTCGCTAAACCCAATTGACTTGAGTTTACGCCCCCCATTGTCCCTATTCGTACTAAAAAATCTCAAATCAACCTCTGATCATATGCTTTAAGGTCGTTACAAAACACATTTTGGGCATTACCAAATTAACTAAGTGGAAGATGGTCTCGCAATCACAATCCATTTTCATTAAACGTCAAAGCAATCATATGGGGATTGAAAAATCATGACACTGGGTCCATTAGGCCCAATATTTCACCAAACACTATTCACATGAGTTTTTGGCCCACATTGTCCTTCTTGAACTAAAAAGATCAAATTAACTCAAGATCATATGGTTTGAGAAAATTATCAAACATGTTTTAGGCATTATCAAAACTATTAAGTGAACGATGTTCTCCCAATTAGAATCCATTCTCATTTCTTACCAAAGCACTCCTATGAGATAAGATAATCATGCCCTGGGTCTATTATGCCAAATACCTCACCAAACCCAATTAACTTGAGTTTTAGCCCCCATTGTCCCTCTTTGTACTAAAAAAGCCCAAATTAACCCCATAATCATATGCTTTAAGGTCATTACCAAACATGTTTTGGGCATTAACAAACTAACTAAGTGGAAGATGTTCACCCAATCACAATCCATTCACATTACTCATCAAAGCAATCCTATTGGAATTGGACAATCATGTCACTTGACCCATTATGCACAATACCTCACCACACACTATTGACTTGAGTTTTGCTCCCACATTAGTCCTTCTTGTACTAAAAGTCCAAAAATAACCATAGATTATATGTTTTTAGGTAATAAGCAAACAAAATTTGTGCATTACCAAACTTACTAAGTGTGGGATGTTCTCCCAAACACAATCCATTCACATTACTTACAAAACAATCCTATAGGGATCGGAAAATCATGCCACTATGTCCATTAGGCCCAATACCTCACCAAACCCCATTCACTAGAGTTTGGGCTCTTATTGTCGCTCCTTGGACTAAAAACCCCAAATTAACCCCAAATCATACGCTTTTAGACAATTACCAAACATGTTTTGGGCACTACTAAACTACTACGTGGAGGATGTTTTCCCAATCACAATCCATTCTCATTTCTAAACAAAGCAATCTTATGAGGATTGGATAATCATGCCACTTGTTCCATTAGGCCCAAGACCTCATAAAACCCCATTGACATGAGTTTTGGTCCCCCATTATCCCTCCTTGTACTAAAAAGTCCAAATTAACCCTATATCATATACTTATAGGTAACTAACAAACCTGTTTGGGCACTACCAAACCTACTAAGTGGAGGATGTTCCCCCAATCAAAATCCATTCCCATTTCTCACCAAAGCAATCCTATGAGAATATGAATAATCATGTCACTGGGTCTAGTAGGCCCAATAGCTCTCCAAACTTCATTAACTTGAGTTTAGGGGCCCCATTGTCTTTCCTTGCAGTAAAAAGCCCATATGGTTTCAAGTTAATTACCAAACATGTTTTGGGCATTACCAAACTAACTGAGTGGAATAATTTCTCCTAATCACAATCCATTCCCATTACTCATCAAAGCAATCCTATGAGGATTGAAAAATCATGCCATTGGGTTGATTAGGCCCAATACCTCACCAAACCCTATTGACTTGAGTTTTGGGCCCACATTGTTCTCGTTGTACTAAAAAACGCAAATTAACCCAATAGCATATGCTTTTAGGTAATTACCAAAGATGTTTTGGGTATTACCAAATGTACTAAGTGGAGATGTTCTCCCAATAAGCATCCATTTACATTAGTCATTAAAGGATTCTTTTAGGGATTGGACAATCATGCCACTGGGTCCATGATGCCCCATACCTCACCAAACCCTATTGACTTGAGTTTTCGCCCCACATTTTCCCTTCATGTATTAAAATGCTTCTAGGTAATTATCAAACATGTTTGTGCATCATAAAACCTACAAAATGGATGATGTTCTCCTAATCACAATTCATTCACAGTATTCATCAAAACAATCATATGGGGATTACAAAATCATGCCATTAGGTTCGTTAGGCCCAATGTATCAGCAAACCCCATTGAGTTGAGTTTTGCTCCCCTATTGTCTCTCCTTGTACTAAAAATCCCAAATTAACTCATGATCATATGATTTTAGGCAATTACCAAACATGCTGTGGGCATTACCAAACCTACTAACTTTAGGATGTCCTCCCAATGACAATCTATTCTCATTTTCTCAACATCTTATGGAGATTGGACAATCTTGCCACTAGGTCCATTAGGCCCAAGACCTGAAAAAACCCTAGTGATGAGAGTTTTGGTCCCCCATTGTTCTTTCTTGCACTAAAAAATCCAAATTAATCCCACACCATATTGTTTTAGGTAATTACCAAACATGTTTGGGGCATTACCCAACTTACTACGTGGACCATGTTATCCAAATCCTAACCCATTCACATAACTCAATTAAGCAATCCCATGGTGTTTGGAAAATCATGCCACTAGGTCCATTAGGTCCAATACCTCACCAAACCCCATTAACTTGAGTTTTGGTGTCCCCCATTATCCTTCCTTGAATTAAAAAGACCAAATTAACCCATAAATCATGCTTTTAGGCAATTCCCAAACATGTTTTGGGCATTACCAAAACTACTACGTGGATAAATATCTCTCAATCATAATCCATTCCCATTTCTCAACAAAAGAATCCTAAGGGGATTGGACAATCATTGCACTGGATCCATTAAACGCAATACCTCTCCAAACCACATTGACTTGAGTTTTGGGACCCAATTATTTCTCATTGTACTAAAATACCCATATGAACCCCACTTCATATGCTTTTATGTAATTACCAAAAACATATTTTGGGCATTACCTAACCTAATAAGTAGGTGGTGTTTTCCAAGTCACAATCCATTCACATTACTCATCAAAGTTATCCCACGGGCATAGAAAAATTATGCCACTAGGTCCATTAGGCCCAATACCTCATCAAACCCCATTAATTTGATTTTTGGGCCCATATTGTCCCTCCTTGTACTAAAAACCCAAATTAAACACATATCATATGCTTTTAGATAATTACCAAATATGCTTTGGGCATTTCCAAACCTACTAACTAGAGGATGTTCTTCCAATCACAATCCATTCCCAATACTCGTGAAAGCAATCCGATGGGAATATGGACAATCATGTCACTAGGTCCATTAGACCCAATACCTACTAAGTGGAGGATGTTGTCCAAATCAAAACCCATTTACAATACTCATGAAAACAATCCTATGGGGATCGGGAAATCATGCCACTAGGTCCATTAGGCCCAATACCTCACAAAACCCCATTGAATTGAGTTTTGGCCCTCATTGTCCTTCTTTGTACTAAAAAGGCCAAATTAACCCCATATATCATGCTTTTAGGCAATTATCAAACATGTTTTTGGCATTACCAAACCTACTAAGTGGATGAAGTCCTCCCAATCATAATCCATTCCCATTTCACAACAAAGCAATCCTATGGAGAGTGGACAAGCATTCAACTGGGACCATTAGGCCAAAATCTCACTCAACCCCTGCGACTTCAATTTTGGGCCCATATTGTCCCTCGTACAAAAAAGCCAAATTCACCCCATATCATATGCTTTTAGGTAATTACCAAACATGTTTTGGACATTACCAAACCTCATAAATGGAGGCTGTTCTCCTAATCACAATCCATTCCCATTATTGATGAAAGCAATCCTATGGAAATGGACAATTGTGCCACTGGGTCCACTAGGCCCAATACCTCACCAAACTCATATTGACTTCAGTTTCGGGGCCCACATCGTCCCTTCATGTATTAAAAAGCATAAATTAACCTCAAATCATATGGTTTTAGGTAATTAGCAAACATGTTTTGTGCATTACCAAATTTACAAAGTGGGGGATGTTCTTCTAATCACAATCCATTCACATTACTCATCAAAGTAATCCTATGGGGATCGAAAAATCATGGCACTTGTTCCATTAGGCCCAATACCTCACTAAACCCCATTGACATGAGTTTTGGGCCCCCGTTGTCTCTCCTTGGAATATAACACCCAAATTAACCTCTAGATCAGATGCTTTTAGACAATTATCAAACATGTTTTGGGAATTACTAAACCTACTAAGTGGAGGATGTTCTCCTAATCATAATCTTTTCATTTCTTAACAAAGCAATCCAATGGGGATTTGACAATCATGTCACTAGGTCCATTATGCCTAGTACCTCATAAAACCCTATTGACATGAGTTTTGGGTCCACATTGTCCCTCTTTGTACTAAAAAGCCCAAATTAATCCCATAGAATTTGGTTTTAGGAAATTACCAGACATGTTTAGGCGTTATAAAACTAACTAAGTGGAGGATGTATGTTCCGTCAATCAAAATCTATTCCCATTTCTCATCAATGCAATCATGGCACTAGGTCCATTAGGTCCAATACCTCGTCAAACCCTATTGACTTGAGTTTTGGAATCCCATTGTCCCTCTTTGTATTAAAAAGCCCAAATTACTTAACCTTAAATAATATGTTTCATGTTAATTACCAAACATGTTTTGGGCATTACCAAACTGACTAAGTGGAACAATTTCTCCCAATCACAATCCATTCCCATTACTCAACAAAGTAATCCTATGAGTATTGGGAAATCCTGTTACTGGCCGATTAGGCCCAATACATCACCAAACCCTATTAACTTGTGTTTTGGGCCCACACTATCCTCCTTGTACTAAGCAAATTAATCGTAGAGCCTGTGCTTTTAGATAATTACAAAACATGTTTTGGACATTATTAAACGTACTAAGTGGAGGATGTTCTCCCAATCATAATCGATTTACATTAGTCATCAAAGCATTCGTGTAGGGATTAAACAATCATGCCACTGGGTCCATGAGGTCTAATGCCTCACCCAACTCTATTTACTTGAGTTCTGGGCCCACATTATCCCTTCCTATATTAAAAGACTCAAATTAACACCAAATCATATGCTTCTACGTAATTATCGAACATGTTTGTGCATCATAAAACCTACTAAGTGGAGGATGTTCTTCCAATCACAATTTATTCACATTTCTCAACAAAGCAATCATATGGAGATTGGACGATCATTCCACGGAGTCCATTAGGCCCAACACATCCCCAAACGCTTACGATTTGAGTTTTGGGCCCCTATTGTCCCTTCTTGTACTAAAAAGCCCAAATTGACCCCATCTAATTTCCTTTTAGGTAATTACACAACATGCTTTGGACATTACGAAACCTACTAAGTGTAGGATGTTCTCCCAATCACAATCCATTCTCATTTTCTCAACAAAGCAATCTTATGGGGATGGGACAATCATGCCACTAGGTCCATTAGGCCCAATACATGACAAAACCCTAGTGACATGAGTGTTAGTCCCTCCATTGTTCTTCCTTATACTAAAAAGCCCAAATAAATATCATACCATATTATTTTAGGTAATTACCAAACATGTTTGGGACATTAACCAACTTACTATGTAGAGCATGTTCTCCAAATCACAACCCATTCACATTTCTCTTTAAACTAATCCTATGGGGTTTGAGAATTCATACCACTATGTGCATTAGGCCCAATACCTCACCAAACCCCATTAACTTGAGTTTTGGGTCCCCATAGTCATTCCTTGTACTAAAAAGACCAAATTAACCACAAATATCATGCTTTTAGGTAATTACCAAACATGTTTTGGGCATTACAAAAACTACTATGTGGATGAAGTTTTTTCAATCACAATCCATTCCCATTTCTCAACAAAGCAATACTAAGGGGATTGGACAATCATTGCAGTGGATCCAATAAGGCCAATATCTCTCAAAACCTCAAGGAGTTGAGTTTAGGGACCAATTATTTCTCATTGTATTAAAAACCCATATGAACCCTAGATCATATGCTTTTAGGTAACTACGAAACATGTTTTGGGAATTACCAAACCTAATAAGCGGGTGGTGTTTTCCAAGTCACAATCCATTCACATTACTCATCAAAGTTATCCGACGGGCATTGAAAAATTATGCCACTAGGTCCATTAGGCCCAATACCTCATCAAACCCTATTAATTTGAGTTTTGGGCCCCTATTGTCCCTCCTTGTACTAAAAAACCCAAATTAAACACATATCATATGATTTTAGGTAATTACTAAACATGCTTTGGGCATTTCCAAACCTACTAACTAGAGGATGTTCTTCCAATCACAATCCATTCGCAATACTCGTAAAAGCAATCCAATGAGAATATGGACAATCATGCCACTGGGTCCATTAGACCCAATACCTACTAAGTGGAGGATGTTGTCCAAATCACAACCCATTCACAATACTCATCAAAGCAATCCTATGAGAATTGGGAAATCATGCCACTAGGTCCATTAGGTCCAATACCTCACAAAACCCCATTGACTTGAGTTTGGGCTCTCATTGTCCTTTTTTGTACTAAAAAGACCAAATTAACCCCAGAAATCATGCTTTTAGGCAATTACCAAACAAGTTTTCGGCATTACCAAACCTACTAAGTGGATGAAGTTCTCTCCCACTCACAATCCATTCCCATTTGTCAACTAAACAATCCTATGAGGATTAGACAATCATTCGAGTGAGTCCATTAGGCCCAATACCTCACTAAACCTTTACGACTTGAGTTTGGGTCCCTATTGTCTCTCATTGTACTAAAAATCCTAAATTAACCCCGTATCATATGCTTTAAGGTACTTACCAAACTTGTTTTGGAGATTACTAAACCTACTAAGTGGAGGATGTTCTCTTAATCACAATCCATTCACATTACTCATCAAAAGCAATCCTACGGAGAACGGTGAATCATGCTATTTTGCCCATTTGGCCCAATAACTCAGCAAACCCTGTTGACTTGAGTTTTGGCCCCGATCGTCCCTCTTTCGACTAAAAAACCCAAATTAACCCAGATCATATGTGGATTGGAGAATCATGCCACTGGGTCCATCAGGCCCAATACCTCACCAAACCCTATTGACTTGAGTTTTGGGCCCACTTTGTCCTCTAGTACTAGAAAGCCCAAGTAACCCAGAGCATTTGGTTTTAGTAATTACCAACATTCACTAAATAATCCTTAATTTTTGCGGTCTTTAAGTGGCCAATTGTTGTCGATTTCGCTTCGCCGCAAATTTAGGCGCATCAATAGATAAAAATCTATTGTTGCAGTTCTAAAACTACAGTAATATGTTTGAGTTATTGCTGCGGTTGTGGCCCAAAACTGCAGCTGTACTCGTATAGGTAAAATTTTTTTTTTTTTTGCACTTTTCCTTAAATTTATAGAAAATAATGTAGGAACAAAATAAAACACTAATGATTGAAATTAATGACAAAGAATGTTGATACAAAATTCAAAAATATAAAAATTACAAAAAAGACAGATTTGAAATATATTATTACAATATATGTAGGGCGGATTTTTTTAAAATCGAAATTATAGTACCAATAAGGCAGTAGATCTGAACAGAAAGTGTAACAATTATCTTAAAAATCAGCAACATAAGAACAAGAATAATGGCAACTCCAAAAAGAATATAAGAAAAAATTATACTACAACTGTAATATGGTAATACCAAAAAACACTAGATCTGAAAATATTATAACAACAATCATATTTGCGTCAACCGATCTACAACCAGATCTACATACGGTCGCCGACGCGCGATACAAAAAGGGCCTCTTCCACGTCGCTTGTGGTCAGCATGCTATTGATTCGAGTTGTTGTTGAATATGGCGAGCAATGTTGCAACGAATGACAGTCGACATCGAAGGATGATTGTTGTCGAATCTGGCGAGCGACCTTGCAACGTCGTGATTTGTTGTCGAAGCACCTGTACGTGAAGGTTAAAGCATCATGTCATGGTTTAAGCTATGCGAGAACATATCAGACAAGAATTGAGAGGATGAGAGGGTCAAGAGGTGATTGAGATAATGAGAGGGTAGAGGAAGAGAGAAGATGAGGGGAGGAAGAGGCGTAAAACTGATGAGAGGAAGAGAGGAGGAGAGAGACTGAGAAGAGTGAAAGAGGTAACCCTAGCCGAGTAAATGAAAGAAGTAAACGGCGCCTAGAGTAAACAAGAGAAGTAAATGGCACCCACCCACTAACTTAACAAGGAAACCCTAATTAGACCCTTTTATTATTAATTTTTGATGTGGATGTGGATGTACTTTAGTTGAGTTTTAACAAAAGTAAATTATGGATCTTAGGAGACAACTCCAACTGGAATCATTCAAAAATTCTAAACAGGCGGCTCGCAGTATCCGTTCAAAGTTAGTCGCGCCAGCCAGACTCGTACCAAAATAACGCGACTCACAACAACGATGCAAAAATCGTACAAAACGAACTCCAAATTTCAAGAAATTTTAGATCTTTAGGGTTCTCTTCAAGAATAAAGGATAGAATAATTCGATCAAACACAAAGTAATTCACGAATTAGGTCTTGATTTACTCTCAAACACAAAGTAATTAAGCAATCAATCTTAAATCTCAAATATAAAGTAATTGATTCTAGGTTTGAAAATCACAAGAAAGTCTGAAAATTTACACAAAGAAAATTAAAACTTTAATCTAATAAATTTGTCTGTCAATGATCAAAATAAAGCTTTATATAGGCATTACAAATACCTAATTATACTAAGATTAGGAAACTAACAAGATACCCTTAAAAACAACATAACAAAGAAATAACAAACTCCTAAACCAAGTAGAACAAGCTCGACTTGACGCCTACTAAATATACTCCTATTACTACTATAACTCTATTCCAATTGGAATCCTAATCCAATTATGATTTGGATTTCTACCTCAACTAGAATTTATAAGCTATTATACTCCTAACTTAACTAGGAGTTCTAATCCTACTAGGATTAGGATTTCAAGAGTCCTCTTCCTACCAGAATTAGGAAAACAAGAAAATCCTAACATAACTATGATTTGTTCTAGGGAAGCCATCCACGTCCACATCAATTTTAAAAGCCTATTGCTACAGTTTTTTTTGTAAGAACCGCAGCAATAGGTTTAAATATTATTAAAAAAAAATAATATTTTAATCTATTATTACGGTTTTGGGTGGGAACCGCAATAATAGATTTGGTAAAACAAGTTAAACAATTTTGAAAAATTCCCGTTAACATCTATTGTTGCGGTTTCCACCCAAAATCGCAGCAATAGGTTGATTTTTGGTTTTTTCATTTTCTTTTGATGTAGTTTATTGATGCGTATGGGTAAAACCGCAACAATTCAACCGTAGCAATAACCAAATTATTATACTAGTGATGTTTGGGTCATTGCCAAACCTACTATGTGAAGGATGTTCTCCAAATCACAACCCATTCACATTATTCATCAAAGCAATCCTATGGAGATTGGGAAATCATGCCACTAGGTCCATTATGCCCAATATCTCAGAAAACCCCATTGACATGAGTTTGGGCCCCAACTATCCGTATTTGTACTAAAAAGCCAAATTAACCCCATAACATATGGTTTTGGGTAATCACCAAACATGTTTGAGCATTACCAAATGTACTCAGTGGAGGATGTATGTTCTTCCAATCAAAATCTATTCCCATTTCTCATCAATGCAATCCTATGACGATTACACAATCATGCCAGTGGGTCCATTAGGTCTAATACCTCGCCATACCTCATTAACTTGAGTTTTGGGGCCCCATTATCCATTATTAAATAATATGCTTTTAGCTAATTACCAAACATGTTTTGTGCATTACCAAACCTACATCACTAGAAAACCCTTACCTTCTCAACGCTTATTGCTTGACGCCTCGTCATAAGTGCTGAGCGGGTGAAATTTATTCCGCAATACCTCGACACTTAAAAGCGTCGAGAATGTTGCCTACACATTTAAGCGTCCACGTTACACGTGTATATCACGTGGATTTATTAGATATAGTGTTTTTATAGGAATCCTATTAAGGGAAGAACTCCCGCTTAAAATTTTCGAGCAAATTAAAATTAAAAAATCCCCCACTATCGCTCACATTAAACCGTACGCGAAAGATGAGCACTCTAACTGATAAGAGAAACCTGGGTAGTTAAACGTGATAAAACCCTATCTGATCAATTCTTCTCAATTCACTCATCAATGGCTCGCCATCGTCTTCTTCATCATGTATGCCTTCTTCTCCTCATTTTTTTTTCGTTCCAATTCTTCGAATTTCCATTGAAGTCGTCATCTCCTACCTATCAACAGTCTCGAAGTAATTGTAAACCCGCGAGAATGTGAGTAAGTGTACAATGGAATTCTCTGAAATTTCATAAAAGTGTCCTTGTTTGCCATCGTCTTCTGTATCAGGTATGTATGCCTTTTGTAATTTATCTCAAATTGTTGTTTTTTTGATGAATTTTGGTAAATATCAATATGTTTTTTTCGAATTACAATTGAATTCCTTGTCTTCAACCTCCCATCAATCTTAGACTTAATATTCATAAATTCTAAAGGTTTTTTTTGCCTTTTTTTCTTCAATCTCGAAGATATGATTTTTGATGGAATTATTGTGATTATCAAGTTGTTATGTTGGGTTACTCCTGAAGGCTGATATATGATATAGACATAAAGTCCTAATTAATCCTAATTATATAGTAAAATGGCCAAATCTGTTCACTCTACATGCATTATATATCATGTCTCAATTGTTCGGGCACAACCACTTCTTGTTTCGACATCAGACAAATTTTTCTTTAATATGCTGCTATGTTGCGACATCGATTTAATTACCATGATTATGATTTATTAGTATACATAACACCCTTTTTGTTCTTAGCCTTTTGTTTCAATGCAGTTATGCCTATCTACATATGTGTTATCTCTTGAAATGAAGATTCTTTGATTTTAGTATCAAAGTAATAGGTAGACTTTATATTTTTAATCAGATTGGATTGGATATGAGTCTCAAGTGAACTTAGCAGTATTGGATACATGGGTAGTTCAAACTGAATTCGTATTCATGTGTGTTTTGACTATGAGCAATCATGAGTTACTGTGTTGTGCTGCATATCAGTTTCTGGGCGAAACATTTCTTTCATGTTTTACTTGGAAATTCTTCTGCTGTTGTGTAGATATGTCCTCCAATACTGCCCCCTTTTGTGTATGATGTGGTATGAGGTTGGGTACTTTATTTTGGTTAAAACAATTAATGTGGAGATGTAGAGTGTGTCAGAGACCACACCTAAGCGTTTATGAGCCTACTATTAGTTTGGTAACAATCAAGCTCATATCAACTGTAATGTTCGATCACTGTTAGTCCGTTAGACCTTGTTTTTTTAGTCCCTTTAGTTTTCTATGTATCTTAGTCTTTTAGAAAGTGCTCGTGTTTTCTGAAATAGTGTTGACATTTGCAAGTATTAGCCTTATATGCACGCTATGCGTGCGAAATCGTTCTTCAAGTTAAATTAATTGCATACTTATATCTAGTAATAATTTGTACAAAAATTATTTATAAAGTTCTGTTAAAGGGAGAGATCATCATAGTTCAACAGTGTATCAACTCTGATATTATATGAACATTTGGAATAGTTTTATTTTTTTAATTGTTTACTTTGCTTTCATGGTGCTTGAGTAAAAAGAAAATTTTATAAGGATTTGACTAACTATAAATGTTAAGGATAACAAAATTACTTCTATTTTATTTAACAATGATAATAACCTTATAAAAGAATAATCTGATAGGGATTTGATGTGTTTTATTTTTAATCGGTCCCGATTTTTCTTTTTGTTTGTCTTATTCTGTTTATATCCTTTTTAACACAATTTTTTTAGCTTTTGAATATAATTTTACCTAACTATTTAGTAAAATGTAAAAAGCATAATACTTTCAAAGTGTAGATGATAATAATAAAAAGCTCATTATTAGCTACCTCTGAAAACATCACTATTATATGAAAACACTATGCTCCCTCATTTAAAGTATATGTATAATTATTAATGTAGGTTATTACTTATCAAAAAGTTTCAAATGGAAACAATCTTGTATGAATATTATGTGACCGACTATAAATTCAGATAAGTAATAACTAATAAGTTCGAGTGAATATAAATTATAATACACGATAAGATGTCATATTACTTGTTGGTTAAATTAGCTTTAGTATAAGTAAAAATAAAATATAAAAAACTCTAACACTAAATTATTGTTTACAACCCCATAAAGCTACCTTTAAAAACTCTAAAGGTACACTTTAAAGCGCTCAATCCTACAATCTCGTTCCTAGTAGCTTTGTGATTCCACAATTTACCTAATTACACCCTAACTTAAAGTGTGCAAAAAACTCACACAAAAAGAGTATCCACGAAAAAAATTATAAACCATCAAAACATAGGAATCTTTCACTTAGGTTACTACTTCCATGTTGTATTCAATAAAACACTTCCATAAACTTAATTCTCGAGGTTGTCATCATAAGAAATTCTACTTCAAACGATAGATAATCAACAACACAATTTAGCCAATTCAAACAATTTGGATAAAATCAATAATGCTATTGTTTTCAATATCCACAAAAATATAGTGAATTGGCACCAACATGAGCAGAAATTCAAGTTAATTGAAAGAATAAAAGGGAAAAAAGTTTGAACATCGAGTAATTTATTCAGAGAGAGAAATGAAGAATGAATACCATGTGAAATGACAATTCTCGGTTTCATTCTCGAGACTAAACTCGAAGTGGGTAGTTTGCCATGGCTCGCGATTGTTACCTCACTCACTGTTTTTCTCTATCTACTTTTTGTCTCGAAACTGAAACCATAAAATATGGCCATTAAAAGTAACAATTTTAGATATTGAAGGGGGTAGATCAAGAGTTCTTCTGAAAGTGAAGCGTTTCAGTCATAAAACTCATTGAATCAATAAAAATTTTAGGTGTTTGAGATAGAATCAAAAAGAATTTCATATTTAGTTGCAGATTTATGGTTTGAGCATAGATTTTCTAGGTTGAAGGAGGAGACTGACGCCACAACGGCGAGCCTTCGCGAGGAATCGGTCGACGCTGCCAGTCGTTACACTTGGAGGACCAAGGCTGGGTTGATGAAGCAGTTCTTGGAGGGGAAGACGTCGTCCTGGACCCCAAAAGCGGACGTCATGTAATTTTTGGAGGTATTTGGGACTCCTGAAGACCTGCTCCCTGACGGTGTCAACACTACTGACACCATGGCGGCTGCTGAATCCGGCGCCAACAATGAGGCAACCGACGCCACCTAATGTATTCTCTGATCTCTGCGAGGTGTTGCGACACCTATAACAAGTAGTTAGTTTATGTAATATCTTTTGGAGGTGTTGTGTCACCAAGTTTGAATGCTTTTGTTTTCGTTTTGTGTGGTGTTATTCCTAAGACTTCAGATTTTATCTCGAACATTTCTCTTTTGCTATTATGACAGTGTAACTTGACTGTTTGTGTTATGCTATGTTATGTTTGCTCTTCATGAATGTTTTTCGTGTATGTATGTTAATGTACGCGCATATAAGGTACCTTTGTGTAGACCTGGTGATGTTTTTGCTGCAATGAAGGGCAGACGCCACCTCCAGCTAAACACGCCAATATGTCGACATTGTAATTATAGAAGTTGTAATGACCCAATCTGACAGCATAGGGCGTCCGTCGTACGATGGTGTTAAGAGAAATGCATGTTGCCCCAGTGTCGTTGTCGGACGACCATGAACGGGGGGGGGGGGGGGGCGTAACTGGTAACCTTGACATCGGGTGTAATTACTTCTTGTCAGTGTGAGAAATGAACCTACAAGGTTGTCAATGTACCTCAAGTACTGGCGTTAGTGAAGCGAAAAATGTGATGTAAATTTAAAACCAAAAGAAGTAAAGACATCATAAATCAAACATGATATTACTTACTCTCAGTACTTATTACATAATGATGCGTTGATCAAAAGTGATAACGTTTTAGGTGGACGACGTTCCAACTCCTTGGGATAGGCTTAACCTCTTTGGTACATATACGGTAGGCACCGTTTCCCACTGACTTTTGAATACGATACGGTCCTTCCCATGCCGGCGCCAACTTTCCTGCGTTGAGCTCTTTAGTGTTTTGGAAGATTTCTCTCAAGACCCAATCTCCAACATTGAAAGTTTTGGCCTTGACGTTTTTATTGAAGCTTCTGGCCACTATCTGCTGCTGAGACGCCATACGAACAAGTACTGCCTCTCTTAATTCTTCACTGGTGACGATATCATGGCTTAACTCTTCTTCATTTCTCTCTGGCGTCAGCAACCCATATCGTGACGTCGGTATATCTACCTCCGGAGGAAAGACAGCCTCACATCCATATACTAAAGAGAAAGGGGTTTGCCCCGTGCCGTCTTGGGAGTAGTTCTTTTTGCCCTGAGAATTGACGGAAGCTCTTCCGCCCACTTACCTTTGGCTGCCTTGAGGCGTCTATGATGACTTTGGTAATTGACTTGTTGCTTTACTCAGCTTGCCCATTTGTTTGTGGATATCGAGGCGTTGCAGTGCTGAGCTGTATGTTCCGTTTGGCCAAGAAATTTCGCGTGGAGGTGCTGATGAATTGGGAGTCGTTGTCACAGATGATTTCAGAGGGGACGCCAAACCGGCAGATGATGTTACGCCATATAAACATAATAACCTCTTTATCACGTACCTGAGTAAATCAGTCAGCTTCAATCCATTTGGAGAAATAGTCAGTTAACGCCAGCATGAACACTTTTATGCCCCGGTGCTTGGGGAAGTTTCCCGACGATGTCCATGCCCCATCTCATGAAGGGCCAGGGAGTAATAGTAGGGTGCAGCTATTCTGCTGGTTTATGTGACACGGCGACATTTCACTGGCAGGTGTCACATTCCTTAGCATACTCGACAGCGTCCTGCTGCCGCAACGTCGGCCAATAATACTCCATGCATAGGGTTCTTTTGGAGAGGTTATGTCCTCCCGAATGATTGCCGCAACATCCGTCGTTCATCTCTTGCAACACTTGGTGGCGTTCGTCGCTGTCAAGACATCTCCGGTACGGTCCTGCAACGGACTTACGAAAAAGGATACCGTCAAGTAAGACGTACATTGAAGATCTAAAATGTACCTTTCGAGCTTGTAGCCTATCTTCAAGAAGGGTGCCGTCCTTAAGGTATTGGACGATTGGCGTCTGCCAACTTACTGATGGTGTTGCGACGTCGTTGACGTCGTCAATTATAGTTGGTTTATCAATTGCAGGCGATGATAGATGTACTATAAGTATGCTTTTGAATTCTAACTTTCTCATGGCTGACCCAATGTTTGCCAACACATCTGCCTGTGTGTTTTGGTCCCTGGGGATTTGAAAAATGTCAAAACTGACGAAAAATTTTACCTTTAGTTGAACGGTGTCCAAATATATCGTCATTTTAGAATCCTTGGCGGCAAATTCCCCTTTGATTTGATTGACGATTAGTAACGAGTCGTTGTAAGCTTCCACTTCGGTGGCGTTTAAGTCCTTGGCTAATGTCAACCCTGCTAACAACGCTTCATACTCTGCTTTGTTGTTGGTAGCTTTGAAGTCGCAACTTATAGATCGGGCTATGATGTCCCCTTGTGGCGACTTAAGCAATAATCCTAGGCCAGCGCCTCGGAAGTTGCAGGATCCATTTACATGCAAGATCCACTTATTGTTAGTTGTATTGACTTTAAGCATAATTACCTCGGTCTGTGCCGTCGCTTCCAATCTAGGGCTAAAGTCGGCCAAAAAGTCCGCTAATTCTTGCGACTTTATAGCTGTTCGGGGCTGGTATGAAATGTCGTAATTGCTAAGGGTAATTGCCCATTTACTCATTCTTCCCGTCAATTCTGGATGTCTCAAAATGGACTTAACGGGATAGTTAATTTTGACATTAATAGAATGTGGTTCAAAATAATGTTTCAATTTTTTGGACGTCGTCACTATCGCTAGGACTAGCTTTTCCAAGGAAGAGTACCTGGTTTCAGCGTCGACCAATGATTTACTTACATAGTATACCGACAGCTGTCCTTCCCTGGCCAAGACGGCACTTACTGAGGATTGGCTGACGGCTACGTACAACTGTAGTGGCTCGTCTGCCGACGGCTTGGACAACAACGACGGCGTCATAAGGTATTGCTTGAGATCTTGGAGGGCTTGTTCATGCTCCGGCATCCATTCAAATCCTTTGTTCTTCTTCAGGACGTCATAGAACAGCCGACATTTGTCGGAAGACTTAGAGATGAACTGGTTCAATGCAGCGACACGTCCGGTTAACTTTTGCACTTCTTTCAAATTTTGTGGCGACTAAATGTTAAGGATAGCTTTGATTTGATCTAGGCTAGCTTCGATGCCACGCTTGGTAACTATGTATCCCAAGAATTTACCTGCAGACACTCCATAAGAACACTTTGTAAGATTTAATTTCATGTCATACCTTCGAATGACGTCGAACGACTGTTGCAGATGTGATACATGATCATGCGCAGTTTTTAACTTGACCAACATGTCATCTATGTAGACCTCCATGGTGTCCCCTATCTGGTCTTTGAATATGGCGTTGACTAAGCGCTGATAGGTCGCACCGCATTCTTCAGTCCGAATGGCATGACATTGTAGCTATAGATGCCACGGTCGGTGACAACTGATGTCTTTTCTTGGTCCTCGGGGTGCATGAGTATTTGATTGTATCCCGAGAAGGCGTCCATGAATGTCAACAGCTCTTGTCCTGCAGTGGCGTCCACTAAGGCGTCGATGTGCGGCAGAGGGAATAAATCTTTTGGACAAGCTTTGTTGAGATCAATAAAGTCTATTCAAACCCTCCATTTACCGTTCTTATTTCCTACAACAACGACGTTAGCTAGCCAATCAAGGTATTTTACCTCCCTTACATTACCGGTGTCAATTAGTTTTTGAACCTCGTCTTTGATGATTTGGTTTCGCTCGGGGGCGAATTTGCGCCTTTTTTGCTTAAGAGGTTTGTAGTTGGGATCAACATTGAGCTTGTGTGTAATCACGTCAGGATCTATTCCTGTGACATCTTTATGTGAACATGCAAAACAATCAGCGTTAGCAGTTAAAAACTCGATTACCTGTTGTCGGACGTCGGGAGATAATGCTGCCCCTATCTTGACGGTTTGGTCAGGCTTGCTAGGGTCTAGTATGACCTCATCTACTTGTTGTTTGTCGAAGTCTTGTTCTCCCAACGTCTGCATCTGTAATTGCTATGCTTCCGATTTCCTTGGCTTGAGGGACGTTTTGTAACATTCCCTCGCGATCCGTCTGTCCCCTTTGATTTCTTGTACCCCCCCATTTTGTGGGGAATTTCAGGGACTGATGATATGACAACGGGACAGCCTTCATACTATGGATCCAGGGCCTGCCTAAAATGACATTAATTACCTTTAAATAGCAAAGGTGGCAGTGTCACTTCTCCTATAGTGTGTTTGGATTCTCCACTAAATTCGATGAGGACGGTGGACTTTCGGATGACGTCTCGCTCCTCGACCTCCATGTCTTCTAAAGCGCATCTCATAAGGATGTTGGCTGAACTGCCATTATCAGCTAACACACGTTTGAGTAGACAATTACTAACAGTTAACGATATTACCAGTACGTCATGATGTATGTCTCTGTCATCACCGAGGTCGGCGTCATCAAAGGTGATGGGCATATCTGATCCACCGCGGATGACGGAGCTCTTTTAGGACGGCGTCCTGATTCAGGCCGTCTCTAGCATGTCGCTTAGCTGCAGAGTATGTTAGTCCACAAATATCTGATCCACCACTAATAACATTAATTACCTTTACATGTGCTGGCGAAGAAGGTGGTTGTCGTTGATCTTCGCCTTTCGACGCTGTTTCTTTTCCTTTCTCTGTTAGCAGGTCTTTCAAATAACCTTGCTCCAAAAGGTGGGCTACTTCTCGTCTCAGGGTGACACACTCGTCAGTATGATGCCCGTGGTCTCCGTGGAATTCGCACCATTTGGATTTGTCGCGATGGGTCGTCGACTTTTCGTTCCTGTAAGGTCATTTAACAGCAGTACCCAAAGAATGTAGTGTGTTAATAATACCTCACATGGTGACGTTAAAGCCGTATTCAGCGAATCTGGGGGGGCAAGTGTAATAGCCTATAATTTAAGCAGGTTTAATAACGACTTTATAAATGAGATTTGATAAGTATAATAGCTGATATTTTCAGACACGTTTTAGTCAAAGTTAGCTATGTTCATATCAGTAAAGAAATTACTTTGAGAATTATTTTTTTTATCGTCTAAAGTAAGTTCCAAGAACAAATAAGTTAGTATGAATTTTACATAATAGAGATATTGAGTTAAGGATTTTAAGCTTTGAAAATAAGAGAAACCCATTTTTAATTACATTTATTTCTCCTCACTCATGCTATCTACTCTAGATGTAGAGTCACTCTCTCCTCTTCATAACTTCTCAATCAAGTGCCAAAGTGTATTTTTCCCATAGATCAATTATTCTCTTCAAATTTCATTTTAATTACCCAAGTGGTTAAGAATTGGGAGAAACCTTAAAACCAAAATAAAACCCCAAACATTAATTTTCTCTCTCCTCTGATTTTATACCACGTACTGTGCATGCTCAATTTCTGCATTTTGGAGTTGGAATTTGCCAACACTTATTGAATCAAAGTTGTAGATCTCGAAAATTTATTGAACTTAGGCCCAAAAATCACTTGATTTGGAGTTCGGAGATATGAGTTATGGTCTTTGCAAGTTTGGTGTTGCTACCTTCATTTCTCTCTGCTTTGTTTTTATTCCGACAATCTGTTGCCCCAATTATCTACAACATGCAATCTAATTTTGCTATTTGTTGCTGAATCAAAGTTGTAGTTAACTTTGAGCTAATGAGTTTTGGCACAAAAATCACTTGATTCGGGGTTTTGAGCTATGAGTTATGGTCTTTGTAAGTTTGGTGTTGCTACCTTCATTTCTCTCTCCTCTGTTTTTATTCCGATAATCTGTTGCCTCAATTATCTACAACATGCAATCCAATTTTGCTCTTTGTTGATAAATCAAAGTTGTAGATCACTTCGAGCTAATGAATTTGGGCACAAAAATCGCTCAATTCGGAGTTTGGAGTTTGAGTTACGCCTTACACAAGTTCAGCACTGCTAATGTACCTTGTATTGCGCTACTGCCGTGGTTGGCTTGTTTGCCCATATTGTCATTGCTACATTGTTTGCCTTGTTGCTGCCATTGTTTTGGTATTCCATTCCATATGAAGGTATAAGTTATTTTTTGTTAATTCCTCATCTCCTTTGATTCCAATTCAAGTGTGGTGCAATTGGAGTTTATATTCTGATTTTAGAAATAAACTTGGTTCTCAATTTTGTTATTTATTAGCAAATATAATTATGATAAGAGTTGTTAAACTTAAAGATTGAATATTTTATCTTTCTTATTGGATTGAAGCTTCTAATATGATGTAAGCCTCTTAAGTAAGTTTATAAAAACTGATTTTTATAAATTATGTCGTTTGATAATACTCTCTAAAATCATAATGATGTTAATTAGAGATGGAATTGATGTTGTGAGTTGGATTAGTAGAATGGGTTGTATATAAGAGTTGTGGTGGTTAGTTCATGGAAGAGCTTAGACAGTATGAGTAATTCAATTTGTTTATTTAAATTGTTGTGAGGATGGGTAATGATTGTTGTTATTGTTTTGAGGTAGTTGTTGGAGTATGTATTTGGAGATAATTTATGAAGTTCGAGCTATAGTTGGTTATCCGGAATGTCGAATTATTGGGAATCGTTTAAAGGTACACACATGTCCTTCCACCTTTGAATCTATATTCATGTTTTATGTGATTCCATGTGTTGAGCTTAATAAGCCTTTTATATAAATACAAAATTATTCAAAGTGTTATTCGTGTGTTTACAAGAGTTGTTAACTACATATTTGGTTTTAAGCTATGAGCGAAAGTTATATATGTGACGAGTTTTAGTGAGTGTTAAACCTACTTGTTTCCACATCGAATTCATAATAAGTTTTTATGTTTAGTAAGTTGATCTTTTATATGAAAGTGTAGCTATGAGAATTAAAGCAAGGATCTTTAGTATATCTAACTATATAAGTGGTTATACAACAAGTACTTCGATTTACGAACTAAGCCGGGACGTCGAATCGATATCTTTTTGAACTCGCTTTCGATTTAAACTATAGCTATACTTGAAAGTTTCAGAGAAAAAGAAAGGAATTTTTATCAAGGATGTTGAGTTAAAATTTCAGGTTTAAGGCAATTGTGAAAATATTTGTGATATAAGTTTTATATGGAATTGAAAGTATGAAAAACTCTTTTTATGGTTTGAATTTTGATTATATATGATCATGAACTTTGAAAATTATGACTTGGAGTTATGAACAAATATGGACTTGTGAAATTATAAATCAGAATTTTCTAGTTCTATTAATGACGAGGAGGATTTTTACTCCTACTTAAATTTTTATGAAGAAGTTCTCATAGGAAAAAGTCTCTCAAATTTTGGTCAATTTAATGAACATTATTTTCGGATTTAAGTTTGAAACACGTAAGTCTAGTGAAACAAGTTATTCTTTACAGAATATCATGGATGAATTATGTTATATGGAGTTTGGAACTAAGTTAGAATGAGTTTGCTGTGAGATGGGTACTTGTAAGTTATGTTTAAGAATAATAATTGTCGCTTTGAGGATATTATTAGAAGTAGTCAAATATCCCATGATTTACTTATGGCGTATAAACAAGGCTGAATGGTATCACCCGAAAATATCTCCGAAAATAATATGGAGCTTGATTATATAAGAAAAGATTTGTGATGTCATAATTGAAGGATCAAGTAATTGTTGGGAGGTTCTAACTAATTAAGAATGAAGATGTTATGTGGTGGACGTAGATTAGATAGTTAGGGAATAGTAAATTTGGATGTGAATTTCAAAGGTCAAATATTAATTTATGAGTTAATGGAGTTGTTACGAGAGGTTTGTGAGTTCAGAGGATGTGTAGGATTTGAGATATGAATGTCGTATCAGTGAAATAAAGGATCCAATCTTGGTGGTGGTTTAGAGAGTATCGATTAGAGAGATATAATTTACAATACTTATGTAATAAAGATCTATCCGCAAAGGGGTCAAGTAAAAGAGTTTGGAGCATAATTTCTTTATTGGATGAGTAAGATTATATAAATGGATGTTGGGAAAAAAAATATAAACTAGATAATAGAGAGCTATGGTAATTAAAGTTATATAATGACAATACTAAGTGTATGGTGTTAAGACTAATATGATCTTTCAGTCCAAATACATGGGGACGTATGGTTGTCAATTATAAATTTAAGAAGGATGAGGACAACGAGTTGAGTATTGGGAAATATGGAGTGAGATATTTTGATTGCCATAGTAATTGTAGGTGATTTATGATAATGTAATAAGGTTATATTCTGGCAATGAAAGTTTATGTATTGGGAATAAGAAAACCTTTAAGGGGAAAATTCATATCATGAGAATTTTGGAATGCTATAGTTTAGATGTTATAAGTTAAAGACGGAAGTCCAAGTACAAAGAGAAACTATTATGATGAAGGAGAATTGCCAAGACATGTTAGAGGATACCTTATAGTCTACAAGTAAAACATTACAGGTTAATCGCACGAGCTTAGAATTGGGTCTCCATAATAGTTATCTTATAAGTCTTTGAGAAACATATTTTACATTTTTATTATGTTATGGGTTCGACTGCGGAGAGACATTTGATTTCGAATACGTTTTATGTATATTACTTCCTTTAAAAGAATATTTGAGGTAAGTGAGGTTATTTGAGATTCGAGTTCGTGTTATAATAAGATTATTGAGGTTCATGTATTTTGGATATGTTAGTTACATTTCAACTTTGTTTTGTTTTATATTAATTTACGGACGAAAGTTTAAGTCGTTGATACACTTTGGAATTGAGTATGCGATACGAATTAAGAACAAGAGTATAATTTTGAAAGATATAAGTGTGTGTTATTGAGAAAATAAGCATTATGATTTAGTTATTGTTTTATGGGAAAGTAAACAACATTTATGGAGCGAGATACTCAATTGTGTTATGGAGCAGGTATTGTTCCTTTGAGTAGTCATGATCGAAAAGTTATTCAGGTTAAGTTTTGGAAATTCCTAATTTGAAGTACCGAGCAGGAAGTTATGTTCATTTTAAGTTCAGTATTTTTGCTGTAATTATTTTGACAAAAGTTCCAAACGTTCAAGTTAACTCAACCCTTTTGGTAAAGTTTAAATGAGCACACTAAGTGCCTATACGACTTTTACAAGCAGTAAAGAATTGATTATTTCCTTATATCTTTACACGTAACTAATATGTGAAATTATTGACGTAAAACAAAAGATTTCAAAAGAAGATCCAAGTCTTGCAATGATTAGCAACACAATAGTAGTTGTGATTCTTTTTCCTCTCCATGGATAAATATGTTGTGTTCTTTGGAACACATGTGGTATTGATAAACTGGCATTTAAGCTATTTATGTAAATAAACTATGGATACAAGTGGGTAAAGGCCGATACCAAATAAGGTACTATTTAATATAAGCTATTTATGTAAATATTTCTAACTATTTGATTTTAAGTATTTTTGAAGTTTGGGATTGTTCCACTTGATGAGTAATAAACCGCACAACTATATTTTAAGCCACTAAAATGAATTTCTGGTTGGACAGTGTGTGTACTCAGTTTTTTTCTGATTTTGTTCTTGGAACCTGTCCTGGTGGGGGCAGGGTTCATTTTTAGTGATTTTGCAGGGTTGATGTCGAGGACTTGGAATATGATTTTTGATCAAGAAGAAGATTTTTATGTTATGAAATGGTGGGCTGAGGTTAAAGTTAGATGCTTTGTTTGGAAGTATTCGTAATCTGTTATTTGATATTCAAGTTGTTATGTTGTGGGCTCCTGACCCACAAATCCAGGATCGTTTTTATAAGTTTTGTTTTTGCTGGGAATAAATGTAAATTCGAGGGTTGTTAAGTGTTGATTGTGTTTTGTATATCTTAAGTGTGATTAATTAGCAGCTTGAAAGTGCGGGCTGTTACAGCAAGCCAGGGTCACTCTTCCAGTCGTTGGCAGATCCGACATGATGGACGGTATGGAGTTGCTGCGGTCGCTCGTATGGTTTCGGGCGCCACGACGTCTGCTTGCTGGTCACCGTCTTCCGGCTGTTAGCATTGGCATAGGCTTTTCTGGACTGCATGTCTTCCTCCAGCCTGATTTGGGCCAGCGCCTTGGCTTGGGCGTCTTCAAATGTTGGACAAGGATACTTGGTCAGCTCTTTGTAGAGGTCTGATTCTTCGTCCAACCCTCGCCTGAAAGCTTAGATGGTCGTCCTAGCGTCACAGTTTGGAATGGACACCTTTTCCTTGTTAAACCTGTTCACAAATTCTTTAAGAGATTCATCAGATTTTTGCACAATCCTATGCAAATCACTAGCTTGTTTTTCCATCTTACGACTACTAGCAAACTGCATATTAAAGGTATTAACTAATTGAGCAAAAGAAGAAATAATCCCATTATTGAGATTAATGAACCACTGTAATGCCGGTCTGGTCAGCGTCGAGCCTTTGCACATGCATGCTTCTCGTAGATTTTTTGGGATTGAAATGGTCATCATCCTTTGCTTGTATTGAGCTACATGGTCGTTGGAATATGTGGTGCTGTCATAGAGCTTCATGGATGGGACGGAGAATCGCTTGGGTACCTCGATCAACGCAATGGGGTCGGCGAAGGGAAAATCTGCATAGCTATTTGGGGTAGCCTTTTCCATTGGTTGGGGGACGTCAGGGATACGGGCAATCATATCCCCCAATTGCTGGAGACGCTGCTGGACGAGATCATCATGACGACGACAGGGTTGACCCTGGGGCGGCTCCTTCGGGGGTTTGACATATCCATCATCATCGCCATCGTCATCTTCCTTTTTTGATTCGTCAGCGTCTTCATTGATGACATGGTTCAGAGGAGTCTCGAATCCTTCGGCATCTAAATTGCGCATTCTGGGGACGCCACTGGTGTTGCGAGGCTTTGGCCCTTTTGAGGAATTATGGGCGGATTTCAAGTTCTGATTCTCCATACAAGACGCGACGTAGCTTTCTTTCAACGTCGCCATTTCTGCTTTGACGGGGTTGAGTTCGTTAATGACCTATTGCATAGTGATCCATAGTCCTGCCATCGAAAACACAAAAGGAGGGGAGAATACGGAAAACTAGTGTACGTAAAACAAAGTAAAAGAAAGGTGATTGCGAGTAGGGGTATAGAGATCTTGCTGTGGCCCCACGGTGGGCGCCAAATTGTTTATGCGGATTTTGTACCAAGTACGCAAAAGGAAAAGGGAACCAACAACGAGATCTATATACTTTGGCAATCCATATTAGCAAATAAATGAATTAAGTAAATGAAATAAAACGATAAAAAGACAAACGAATTGTTGACGCGGAAAACCCGAATGACGGGAAAAACCGCGGGTGATACTCTTGATCACCAATCCACTAGTAGACCAACGCCGTCAATTACAATGATCAGAATACAATGAATTTGATCTTCTTCCCTTTCAGCCATATATTACACTTTAGAGAGAAAAAAAATAGTATATAGAGTGTGTGAGTCAATGTGAGCTAAAAAGATCCAACCTAAGTTTTACATTGGTTTCTTGCTTTTATACTACAGAATATTCCTTCAGAGACGTTCTTTGATCCTCCTCCTTTGTAGGGCCTTCTCAGCCAATAATGAAGCAACGCCGCCCTTTTCTCTCAACTACCTAACCGTCAACTTTTAAGTTTATTTGAACTGGTCACCCCTTTGTTTTTGGCGGCCCAACTTTCCTTTACCCACGTTTGAACATGATTCATTCTAGCGCCAAGTTGACAAAACCTGGGCCCAACAGAAGCCATGATTGGAGGAGAGAGAAACAATAATTCCATAATGAGGGAAAGTGAGAGAGGCTAAAACATGGTTGTTGTTGCTTGGACTTTTGAGAGTGACGAAAAACCATAGCAAAATTTTGCAACCCTAGCTAATTTTGGCTCAAATAAAAAACACAAGCAAATTTCAAAAATTCTCAAGACGAAAACCCAAAAAAGGAAACCCTAACTGAGATTTCGCAGGTGTCACCAGAAGTTAAGGAGTTTAGGAGATTGCAGGCGTTGGTGAAGATTTAAAAGGTTAAGGCGTTATTCCAGTGCCATTGAGTGGGAGAAGTGGGTGATTGATATCTGTTTCAGCGTTGACTAGTTATAGGTTAGAAGAGAGAGCTTAAAGAGATCTAGGTTAGATAGAGGTGAGGGAGACGGAGAGCGGGAGAGGTAAGTCTGTTGATATGAAAGATAACAGGAAAAGTGAATGATTTGCGTCGGGTAGGTTACGGGAACCGACCCAAGTCATGGGCTTAAACATTTTGGACCCTTGCTCATTTGCGTCGAATGTTCTTCTGCAACCGATGCAAATCACTTTTTTTTGTAACGAGGGAAATCTTTTACGTCAGATTCATGTACCAACCGCCTTACATGCTTCACAATATGTGTTGTTCAAGGAGTCAAAACGACGCAAATGACATGCATAGGTCGCTTTGATATTCGATGCAAATACTGGTACACAAAATTGCAATTTTCTGCTAAAGCAAGACAGAGTATTATTTTCTTAAGTAAAAAAAATGAACTTCAACTCTCCTTTTACACCATCATATCCTATATCTCTTATTATGCAACTTGTGTAGTTTTTGTCTCCAAACTCCAATAGATGATGCAAGGGATGTTGGGATTCTATTTTTATTTGTGACCATTTAAAAGTTTCAAAGTAAATTAATTAGTGATGGTAAAATTATTTTCGGAGCCAATTGCCATTGTAAAAAAAGATTTTAGGACAATTAATATTGTATCAAGTACTGCAAAAGACTATAAGTGCTAGTGTAGATATTAAATAACCATGCAATACCTTGAAATTTTAACTAAAAGACTAGAAGTGTTACTTACAAAAACAGTGTTATCCTCTAAAATTGAAGTGCTACCTATCACGAAGTGGTAGCTTGAAGTGTTACATATAGAAAAATGTTACCTTGAAGTGTTGAAATGTTACTTATAAAAAAAAAGTGATATCTTGTAGTATTACATATCAAAAACGGTTACCATCAAAGTGTTACCTATAAAAAAATATTACATTTAAATTGTTACCTATCAAAAAGTGTTACATGTAAGTGTTATAAATCAATAAAGTGTTATATATGTGTTAATGAAAGTTGGATCTCAAAAATTGTTACCATAGAGTATTAGCTTAAGTCAATTATGTAGTAGTGTAACTTCAAGCAAATAAATATGAACAAGAAATATTAAGTGTTAGCTTAAGTCAATTATGTAGTAGTGTAACTTGAAGCAAATAAATATGAACAAGAAATATCATGGAACCTCATAATATATTGGTGTGGCTTAGTTTTAAGAGAATAGTGACCCGCGGGAGGAGCAATCGTGAAGCCTTCAATGAAAACTTGTAGTAGATCAAACAAAGTATGATTGTGTTTGATGTGTTTATGTGTTTGTTATGAGTGTGAGTGTTAATAAAATCGGGAAAACGTTGCCTATTTATAGGATTTCTTAGAAAAAAATAGTTTTTTGTTACAGACAACTTTTTAAATACAACTTTTTGTGAAAGACAACCTTTTAAATTTATTTGAGCAAGTTCATACTTTAAAGAAATTTTTTTTATTGAAACAACCTTGACCACATTTCCGGTGTTGACTGCACTTAATGAATCACGTGCCCTCACATGATTTTATTAAATCCAAAATTTCCCCCATTTCTTTCGCACGTCTTTGCCAACTTTTCTAAAACGCGTTTTAAAAGATTTTCTTTTGTCTTTTAATTTGGAAAACTATACGAGATAAAATCTGATTGTAACTATAAAAAAATATCTTTGAAAATATTTATTTATTAAAATAAATAAATTAATTATTACTGGGCTAATTAATTATCATGAATAATTAATTGGGCTTCAAAACAGGTCTTTAGCACTTTTTCGAAATAGTTTTGGGATGGCTCTTCGGACTGCTCTCCCATTGGGTCAGACCAATTAAGACCACCATATGTTTCATCGTCGAATCCTTAAATGAAGAGACATGATTATCTGTCTACAGTTTTTAATCCAACTCCAACCACAATTAGCACAATTAAACCCCAATTTAATGAAATCAATCTTATTAGGTTCATTACTAATGCAAAATTATACATGTTCTACTTCAATAAGAGGAAGATAGAATTAAACAACAAAAAATCCACATATTTGGGTAAGATGTATGCATAAATAAAAATGTCAGAGTATAGAACACATACCTTGCTTTTTGGATGAGTTTGTAATTGGTCCTCCCCTTCGTGGTTCTTAATGATGAGTCAGCTCTCTGTTTAAGATTACCTATGGCAAAGTATATACTTCCTCCGTTCCATAATAAGTGAAACATAGGGATTGAGCATAATATTTAATAAACATCACTTTCAAAAGCCAAAAAGTCATAAAATACCCTTTTTATTATCAAAAGGAGGAGAGAGAAAAGCAAACCACACAAGTTTGTGATGGGACTCTTGTCATTTTGTCACTTTCTTTTATCCATTTAAAGTATGTTTCACTTATTTTGAAACGTTCTAAAATAGTAAGTGTTTCACTTATTATGGAACGGAGGAAGTATTAGGTTAAAAAAATCGAACTTTTAAGATAACGATGTTTACAATATTGAAAAACGAAATTTATGTCTACTGTACCTTTTTAGGTGGTTGAGTGCATTGATTCGCAGGTTCTTTCATCATGTTTTGCTGCATTAGAAGGGAGTTGGGAGGGAAGTAATGGTTGCGCTCTTGAGAAAAGGAAAAGAGAAGAAAGGTGAGAGATGATTAAGGGAGGAAAAAGGAGGAAAATGGCTATTAATTTTGGGTTTAATGAAATCACATGAGGATACGTGATTCATTAAGTGAAGTCAACACCGAAAATGTGGTCAAGGTTGTTTTCAACAAAAGAACTTTCATTAAGATTTGAACTTGCCTAAAATAATTTAAAAGGCTGTCTTTCGCAAAAAGTTGTATTTAAAAGTTTGGCTCTGACAAAAAACCTCTAAAAACAAGCTAAGAAGAAATTAAACATTATGCGGTATGCGAAGGATGTGCGCGGATCACATAGGGTTTGCGCAACACAAAGGCTATGCATCCCGCAGAATGTTGTGCACCAAGTGCATGCCTTGAGGGTTTCTGCGTTTTGTGTATGACATCGTTGTTGCGCGTGCGGTATGCATTGCGTCAAACGCAACTAATATCTGGCTAGGTTTTTTTATTTGATTCGATCTTTTAAAGATTCATTTTATCTTTATTAAATATTGTCGTTTTAAATTCGAAAATCAGCTATCTTTAAAGATAAGATCTGATTCATATATAATCTTTTATTTTTAAAATTATCCTTGAAAAACATTATTTATCTCTGAAAATATTTATTAAAATAATAAATAAAAACAATTAATTGAGGTTTTTAATGGAATGGGCTCAAAATAAATAATTTATGAGACTCTAAATGCAATTAATTATCAAAATAATTAATTGAGATTTAAAAATGAATTTTGAATCTTTAAAACAAATAAAATAGGTTGTATGATTCTTAAACGATTTTGGATGTAACTCTTCGGATTGCTTGCCCTTGGATCGGACGAATTAAGACACGAAAGAAATCATCATCAGATACTCATATGGGGAGATATGATTATGTGTCTTCGTACAACTTGCAATTTTATGGTCTTATATACACTACTTTAACAATTAATATTTTTCATTATTTGTTATAAAATATAATAAAAATTCGATATATGAAAACTATTGATTAACATAAATTTGACAAGATCTCATATAACTTATGAATTATATAGTCAATGTTTACAATATCTGACTTGATATTTTAAGTATGGCAAATGAAAGCCTACACATAAACACTAATTAAGTATAAATTGGAATCCCTTTCAACTTCAAGTCTTTTTTTTTTTTTTTTTTTTTTTTTTTTTTTTTTTGCAACAAACTTCAAGTCTTAATTGAATCAACCAATTCAATTTAAACGATCTCAAAAGATCTATGAATTGACAACTGAATTTACATCGGCCGACAAGCAAATAGTGTATAAAATTTAATTGAAGGGATGGATGTGGCGTGCCTTTCATAAGCTATCAATATGTCGGTCACTAAAATGCCCAATTAAGAAGACTAATTGGGCATCAAGCACTAAGCACATAATTAATAAAGAACATAATTAATAAAGAACTATAAGAGATAATGGAAGATGAGCCAAAAAGGGGGACCGTCAAGTTTACTTTACACTAAATAACATCATATTAAGTAATCATTATATGTTTATACAATGTACAATAAGATTGATAATTATTAGGGGTGTTCGCGGTTTGGGTTGGTGCGGTTTGGGATGTAACCCAACCCAAACCGCAAATATACGGTTTGAAAATTTTCCAACCCAAACCGCACCGCAATTTTTCCCAAACCAACCCAACCCAAACCGCGCAAAACGGTTTGGTGCGGTTTGGGTTGCGGTTTAACCAATTTTTCCTCCGCGACATTACTTTTGTAATCTAAGATAAAAAAAAAATTGTTAATAAGAGTCCAAATAGATATGAAGTTGAATTCATAATTAAACATATATAATGATTTATCAAAAGTGTTAAAGTTTTTTACCTCAAACTTCTTTTTTCAATTTTATACTTGTATGTCACCTTTCATAAGTGTATTTAATTTTATTTTTTTAAAAAAATGTGACATTGCGGTTTGCGGTGCGGTTTTGGTTTACAAAAATTAAAACCCAACCCAAACCGCAAACCGCGGTTTGCTTGAAATCATAACCCAAACCACAATTTTAAAACCGCAAACCAACCCAAACCGCGAAAAAACGGTTTGGGTTGCGGTTTGGTGCGGTCCAGACCGCACTTTGAACAGCCCTAATAATTATCATCACCTCTAAATCATATCAAGTAGAGAGAGAAGGAGAGGGATGTGCTATTGTGGTATAAAGATGTAGAGGACTAAGGAAACACAAAAGGGAACAACTAGGTCCCTATAACAAGGATAATATTATACATATTTATAATTAAAATCCCACCCATGAGAAAAAAAGTTGATAATACTTTAATTTAACATGACCAAAGTGATTCTCCCATATTAGGCTGATCTACTACCATGTCCATGCTAAAAAGGGACTTGGCTTGTGAAGATATTATCTTATTAGATGATGGTGAGTTTTCAGAAGAAAGTGTGCCTTGATAATGACGATGAGGCGTAGTATTTGTGAGCTGCCGCATTCTCAAGTGCACCACTTCGGCTTGTGCTAGGGCTAATTGGGTTTGTAGGACGTCAATTTGTTGCTGAAGTGATGAAATTGCTCCTACACAACCATAAACTGGATCACGTACCCTTGCATTTGCCTCATACACCATTGAACTCACTGCATCACCGCGTTGCTGCATTGGTAACTCCTACATCCATTCATATCATATACTCCTTATTAGTTACATCATCATCGTCATGTACCAAAACTAATTAAAATAAACATTGTCACGCATGTACTTGATTTTGTGGCATACATGGAGCTGATTGTCCTTTGTATTTATTATCTTCTAACTTTTAAAGTATTAACAGAGCAAGCCAAGGCTTAAATAGCGGAATCTCTAATATAGATTAATGTCTCCATAACTGCGAAAATACTTAGATTGCATATCAAACACATTCCAGGCATAATAATAAGAATTATAAGATGGGCGATAAATTTGTCTCTAATATTTGATACAGTTTTTCTCTTCTAATCATCCTATTTCATATTTACATTTGCTTAATTCGTGATTAGTGTAGATTTGGTACTAATCATTCCTTTGTTCATCTTCAGTTGGCATGACATATGGCTCGTGCATCGCACCAAACCAAAAACATTGTATTGCTTAAAAGGAGTGGTTGGCTTACTCGTATATTAAACATAAGAAGTATCAATTCTCGGACAACAAGTTGATCTCTAAAGAGTGTAGTTATTAATAAGAAGTGCAAATTTTGTTTGGTTGTATAGAAAGTTTTACTTTCTATTCACTCCAGTGTATGTTTAAATTCTAGAATTTTGATAGTTGCACTTATTGTTTGTTGTCAATCAAACAACAATATATAATTTTATAACAAATCAAGGCTTACTTCATCTATTTCTTTTCAATCTACATCTTTTCATTTTGGATTATTTTATTACATCTTGTTTTTCTGAACAGTAATGGATATAGGCTCGCACAATTTTTGTCGTCTAAACTGATCTCCTATACTATATGTACAAAGTGGTTAATTATTTTTCATCTCTTTAGTAGTCTTATACTCCATCTCTTCATATGTTAATCTCTTCTTTGTTTATTGTAAAAGGGGAAATGGAAATTAAAGATTAATTTGAAGCAAGGTTAATTATATGGTAGCCAAATGAACTTATTTATAGAAATAAGGTAGGTGCATATACATTATAATTATAGAAATATATACATGTTTTAAATGCAAACAGCCATAAATTAGGTTATGTTCATGTTTCAATCTATTCTTTAAGGTAGATAATTTGATTTAAGTTTGTTCGGGTTGTTGAAACTAAAGGCTGAACTATGATTTAAGCTCGTAGAATCCAAGGAAACATGAATCAACATAAGTGGTTCAAAGACAATGATATTGCTTTTTGACATTTGCATATTCATATGTTAAGACTCGATAGCATAAGGACTGAAGTGGACACTATAATTGATTAGCTTGGTATAATAGGGTGGAATTCTTGCCCCATAGCACCCATGTGAAAGAAGGCATTATGATTAATTGTCTTTATCCTACAAAGTCAACAAGTACAAAAAATTAAAAAGATTGAATTTTTGTTATGTAGCCTAATTCTATTACATCATATTGTGCCTTTTTTTAAAGGTATATATTTTGCCTTTGTAATAGATATTTTGGCACTATATATTCCTTAATTATTCGAAAATGAATGAATTATTCAAAATATTTATTTTTGTTTGGATATATAAGAAAAATGACACAGTTGGATACTGTGTTTTAAATCTAATTTCCTTCTATCCAACCATTAGTATTAGGTTGGATTTTCTTAATAGTGGAATGATAAGAAAATTCTTACACAAAAAATGCTTCTAATAAAATTTTATCTCGTTTTGTTACAGTTTCAATATCCTAATATAAAATCGTATGATCAAAATATGATGTGACTTATCTAAACTTAATATAGATAAAGCTTAAATTAGGTAAATAAATAAGTCTTACATCACCTAACATGCTGAAATTCTCAAAGAATTATGACATTAGCACTACATGAGCAGTTCGCAAAATTTAAAAGTGTCATCGGAGAGTTACATAATTTGCACTCAAGTCTTGACCATACATCTCAACCATTCATGAACCCCGCAATTGTATAAAGCAAATAATAATGTGTGTGGAGATCCTTTTTCTTTTAGTAAACGTAGGATATAAGAATTTTCAAGATAAAAAGTCTAAGGTTGTGCACGAAAAGGCTTCCTAGTGGTCATAAAGTTATTGCATGCATTACAAATCTTTTTGTCCTTTTAACTCAACTAATGAAGATAATTATAAATTATAATTATCTTTTCGGATTGTCCTCGATCACAAAACACATTGATAAAAATAAAACTAGCTCTCAAACTTTGATTATCTTTGTTATAATTTGACACATTTTTTTTATTTAGCTCAAGTTTGTTATAATTCGACACATTTTTTTTTATTTAGCTCAATCGTTTGGACTTGTGTCGTTTTGACAGACATAATTTTTGAACACTTCATTCCAAAACAAAAAACTTATTTTATTTCTACGAAATGGACATAACACCCGCACATTCATATTTCAGTAGACACTCATCCAAGTTTGAGTGATATAGTAAATTATAATAGTAATATAAATAGTCTTTTAAATAATAAAAAATATATGAACCTACATCAAGTTTTTGGATTAATTGATCAAATTAAATTTATTCATACTTTTGTTTACATTAATGTTCTCTCTTTGTGATACATAAGTGACATTATAATTTCTTTATCACCCTACATAGTTTTAAAAAATTATTTTGTATTGGATGATTTTATAATAACTTATTGCTCTAATTTAGTGACTTTAAAAAAATGGTATTGGATGATTTACTGTTACATAATAGTAGTATAAAGAACATCTGGTCAAAAAAAAAAAAATAGTATAAAGAACAAAATGGAAAGTTAAAACGCATTGTCGAAAGTGACAAAAATTGTACATTATACAACATTTCCATAATTTATTCAGGGGAAGACAACAACTATTTAATATCTTCTCAAATCACATTAGTGATGATACTAAAGGTTAGAGTTGATTAACTAGTCAAATATATCGGTGATCGGTAGAAGGGTCCGCCAAAAGTGGGATATCAATACCGTTATTAACCGCTACAACCGATAAAGGTCAAAAGCTAGCAGTAGGGACAGGGACATATTCACCGCGTTAAGGAAATATTGCAAAAGAGTATAATGCATCCTCTGTTTTACTTTAACTTTTTAAAAATCGACTATTTGCAGTTTTGTTCTGTTCATCTATTACAAACTTTGGATATTATTAAATACTTTTTCTTAATGGTATAGAAGCACCAAATTTGAAGCTCAACGCATTTGGTATTCTTGGCCTATTTTTTACGGGCAGCGGATTTAAAAGTAGGGGGAAAGTTAAGGGAAAATATGTATCATTAAGTACCGTATGTAATCTGGAGGATTTTGTTACAAGGTGAATCCGTAATCAATTACACCAATCAAAATTGGTTTCGAATACTAAATACCACCTATGTTCTTTAATATATGTAATATATTGGCTTTCACACTTGCAAAGAAATTAATTTAATTGTTACATATATTACATGATAACATTTGTTTTTAAAACTCAATAAAATGTTTCCTATCTAGCCAAACAAAGTCTTGATGATATTGATGGAATTGGATTGGACCAGTCTAATAGTGCTGTAAATATTGGACATATAAAATTAACAAAATAAACTCAAACACTAATACACTTGTCCTTTCTTTTTGATATTACTATTAATTTGTACTTGTTTAGTTGACATAAATGAAAACAATAATTAAATCTTATTATGTTGTTTAAGCTTACAAAAATATAGAAACTGAAAATTTAACGTCCCATAAATTAAAGGAGGTTGTTTATCTAGATCCACCTTAATAGCTATAACTACTCAAATCTAATACTTTCTCTTCATCCCAACAAAAACATCTACATTATATGTTGTCCATTTCATTCCATGAAAAAGTATACACTATCCATCTTTTCATATAGGTGGCAAACTGGCAATAGATATGTACTACTAACTAATTCCTCCATTTTTTTAAAAAAAAATATTAAAAATGGATGTTATAGGTGGAAAAAAATTGATGAGACATGTTATCAAAAATATATTTTACTATGTATTAAATAAAGAAACATACTAAAAAGAAAACTGTATAGATGAAAAAGAAACGCAAACAATAATATCTTGATTATTATTGCCCTACATTCTCACTTTCCCAAGTTGAGTAGACCCAAATTTTTTATACCAACAAGAAAACTTTTATTCAACGATACTATTAACTATTTATACTTAGAAAAAAGTACAATCAGAAAATATTATTCGCACTATATTCAACCATTTCAGCTTTCAAAAAAAAAAAAAAAAAAAAAAAAAAAAAAGCAATGAGAACCCGGAAAACTAAAACCTGATGATTGAAAAATGAGGGGTCGACTGCAGAAGTGTGCCCATCAAAATCAAAAAGCGGTTTAGTTAAATAAAGTAGTGGAAATTAGAGTAGACAATTTAAGGTAAAGCTTGGGGAACAAAAACGGTTCAAAATGCGAAACTTTGAAGAAGATAGAAATGTGGCTCAAGACGTAAAGTTGCCAAATTAAAGAGAAAGTTGTATATGAGACAGTCAAACGATGCATGATGTCTGGTGGCTCACTCATGTTTGTTCTGAATTATGCTTTGATTATAATTCTGCTGTTTCTATTCAGTTGTTTCATTCAACTCGACATCCGTTACATAATTTATCTTAACCTTTATTTCTAACTTGTACTTGCATATAAAAATGAATATTATTATATAAAATGTTTTTCGATTTTTCCTAAATGCAGTTTTATAATTTTAATCTTTTTTTTATCATTTTTACTAAGTAGTTTGTAAAAAATAATAATGATTAAAATTGCATATTGTGATGATTGGCTAAATAAATATTTATCATAGATAATGTTTAGCTTGATGTATATGCCGCTGCAAAAACTAGTTATTGAAACTTAAAGATAATGTTTTCGCTTTCACTGATCCCAACCTAAGGAAAATTGATGCGATTACAAACTTAATTCATGCATTGTTTTTTCCAAATTTGGTACTCCCTCCATAAAACAAAATTAAGGGATCGGACAAAATAAAAAATGATATAAATATAAAGCAGTATTGACTTTTATGATTATTTCTAATGATTTGGTTATTTTTCAGCCCTCGACACAAACAAAATATACAAGAGAAAGAGAGATAGTAAACTCATCCCAAAACTGGAGTTGTTAAGGACATTAATCAATAACTGATTCTAGCAAGTCTTTTTTTTTTTAATAGATAAGAAAAAAAATCCTCCTGGTCCATTACAAGCCTTTTTTTTTTTACGGGCATTACAAGCCAAACAACCAAACAACCTAACTTACATATTTTGCGAAACATATAGGGAATACTAACTTAAATTAGAGCCAAAAGAAAAGTTGTATGAGACAAATATTAATAAAAGAAGAATTGCTTTTTATGAAAAGAAGGATAGATAAGAAGAGAATATGTGTTCATATGATCGTGACACAAACTAATATATTTATAACTCAATAACCTCATTAGCTATGTATGCCTCTACATACAGATTAGTAATATATTTTTTCCGTTTCAATATAGATGTTAAATTGGAAAGTTTTAATAAAAGTTAACAGACAAATTAGAGCATCACTACTTTTAGAGTAAAAAAAAAAAATATTGAGAAAAAGTATGGATATTTTAAAGGAAAAAGTGCAGGATCACCGCCTTTTTATGGATAATTTAGAAAGTTTAAGGGAAAGAACTTATGATATGTAGCGGTAATTATGATATTTTCATATTTTATGGATATATAACAAGTATTTTGAAACAGAAAAAGTACAATACAATGCTCACATTTCTTTAACACTTTATTGATTCATTAAAAAAAATACTAATGCTCAAAATGATTAGTATATTAGGAAATTTCCTATGCTATATCATTCCATCAAATAATCTATGATAAACAAATATTTGTAAGTTTACGAATTAAGCAAATGTGAATAAACAACGACTCAAAAATATTATATTTGCAATGAAAAACGTATTTAACTTGTTAAGAAAAGGAAATAAAAAAGTGTTAAATGCTTATCTAGCGGGATATGAAGATATCTTTTTACATATATTTTTTATGAAAGTGATTGATTTATAATTTTTGTTTTTGTTGAGGCGGTGTGAAATCTGATAGTGAAACATTATATAAAATTTTACAAGACGGAATCTCATGGAAAAAAGTCCTTCGATATAGGAGTCAAAGAGTGTGGCCAGCAGGTCACTCAACTCTTCTGCCATACAATAATCATGGATATATCATATACCGATATACGAACATATTTTGAAAATATATTGTTATATAAACAAATTACTGAAACACTCTATTAAAAACCCCTTATTATGGCACCAAAATAAAAATCTTATTAGGACCCTAATTATCATAACCTAATTGTAACCTCCACCTCACCCTCCAACAAAAATCGAATTCCTGCCATACAAAATGAGATGGAAGCACGGACCAGTGCTCGGTGCTCCATCTCCTAATTCATCTCTATTTGAAGTTAGACATATATAATTTATACAAGTACTGAAAGGAAAGAGAAACATGACAAGTAAATATATGTCGTACCTGTAGCATCTTATTGACGTTGCTGGCTCCAAAAACTCTATGCACATTAGCAAACTTCTGAGGCTCATCAGCCGGAAAGTAGGGCGCAAAAACACAATCTGGAGCGCACCTTCTTCTCAGCAGCTTGCAAGCTGCACAAGGAGATATTGCACCTTGCTTCCTCCCATTTTCCTTCATTTCTTTATTTAAAATACCAATCCTAACACATATAAACTGTCTTTCAAACTTACTTGCAATATTTAGTTGGTTTTTCAAATATGTAGCAAGTCACCCACTCTTTATTTTATGTAATACTATATGCTACTTTACCATATTAATTATAGTAGTATAGACAAGAGTAAAGTGCAAGTTATAAAATGAAGATTTATAAAAGCTACAAAGTGACATAAGTAGTTAGTGTATTTGTTTTAGGAGAGGGATAATGAAAACAAGAGTGGGGAAGGGGGGGCTATGAAGTGAAAATTGGTGCTGCTTATATAGAAAAATTTGTACTGACAGGAGTATCTTAAATGGGTCCTACATAGACGAACTCTAGATTTTGCTAGGGTCTAATTTCTAAACATCGTTTTCTTATTGGATTTTTTATTTTTTGAGGGGATTTTGATTGGATTTTTTGGCCCACCCTTTTATTACATGTTGGGTCCTGCTTTCCTTTGTTTTTATTTGTCCCTTGTAGTATTTATGTTTTACTTTTTCTAAAGCAATTTTCTTATTTACTAGTTGGGGTTTTTCTAACTTATGCACTTAATGTATAGGTTTAGCTATTTCTTTTTAGTTTTATTGATAAATATAACATAGTTAATTAAAGATAGAAAAAATTTCCTAGAATAAGTCAACCTCTGGCCGGTCTTCTATAATTAAGGCTAACTTTTCGAATCTCCTAATTAAGTTTAATTTGTAACCTCATTAACTTTACTTAGGTTGCATTAAGTTTTAACCTGCAACAGTAGGTAATTGTAGGTTTTATGCTGACGTGGCATTGACCGTTGGGATATTTTAAATAAGGGTTGAATTTTTTTTTTTCCTTTTCTCTTCTTATCCCATATAAACCTCTCTCTCTCCTCTTTCCTCTACGAAAATTTACCCCATCTCTTTCATCTCCTCTTTCGTTCATTCATCCTCCATTAAAATTCACCCTCTTTTTTTCTGCAGCAAGATGTCAGCAAGGAAAGCTAGTTCCTTTGGCTCTGGTTCCTCGTCAAGCTTAAGGAGGGGGAATCGTGAAGTTAAATGTGATTGTGGGAATGATGCTGTGATTAGAAAGGTGAAGAACGGCCCAAACTCAGGTTCCAAATTTTATTAGTGCCCTCTATGGCCTGTAAGTTCAATTGCATTAGGTTGTTAGTTTTTTTTAGGGTTTTTCTGTTAAAGTTTAAGGATTTTTCTAAGCATTGGTAGGTGTTGTTATTTGTTTGGTTTTTAGGATAAAAAATGTGACATGTTCAAGTTGATTGATGGTAATAATGCAATTGAGGAACTTCAAATTCAATTGTTTGAGAAGGACACCACCATAGCAGAGATGGAGGTGGTTATGAAGTTTAAAGATGATAAGATCAAGAAACTGCAAAGGAAGAAGGGGAGTTTGGAAGAAGAAGTTCGTGGATTGAGGGATGAACTAAGCCAATCTAGAGTTGACATTATGAAAGCTAAGACAGACAGGAAAAATTTGCAGCTGGCCCTAATTGTTGTTTGTGTTTTGCTCATTAGTATGTACTGTGTTAAGTAGACAATATCATGGGAAAAATTCCCTATGATGATGATGTATTGTATGAAATGATGATGTTTTTAGTGCTATGTTTGGATTGAATGATATGAGAAAATATGAATTTTGGCTTCATTTCAATTATTGCTAAAAATAGAGTACATCAACAACTCAATTTTGTGCTCAAAAGACCTAGGGCAATCAGCCAAATTCATAGGGCACCTTGCCAAGAAAATGTTTTCACAAAAAGGAACAACACCAAAACACCATACATAGGGTAATTACTGTTTAGTTTCACATAAAAAACACATTAATCTACTAAGTTGGATTCATAGCAGAAGAAGCTTGACTTGATTGTGGATCTTGAGTTACTCTTTCACCAATGACCTGCATTTTACAGAGGGAATAACAATGAGAATTTCAAGAGGAAAAAATGAATCAAAAGATGTGACATTATAAACTTACATGAGATATGGGATTTCCATCACCACTAAATAAGACACCCACACCAACAAGAATCTGCACAAAAAAAAAGTTTGTTTTTAGTGAGTTTATTGTTTCCTAATGACTGATATATAACCTAAAAGGCTAAAACACATGTTCATACCTGATTTCTTCCCCTCCCCTACCTCTCCCTCTTCCTCTTCCAGCTCCTATTGCACCACTGCCAGCCCCTACAGCACCTAAGACACCCCTGCCAGCCACTGCACCACCTAAGACACCCCTATCAGCCACTGCACCACCTACGACACCCCTGCCAACCCCTGCACTAGCCTGAACACCCCTGCCAACCACTTCACCACCTAAGACACCCCTGCCAGGCATTGCACCACCTAAGACACCCCTGCCAACCATTGCACGAGCATGAACACCCCTACCTCTTGCTCTCCCAGATCCACTTGAACTTCCCCTACCAGTTGCTTCACTTCTAGATCCCCTTCCCGCTAAAATCATCCTTCCTCCCCTGCCTAGCTGTGCTGGTTGAGCTGAAACTGGGTGATGTAGGGGTGTTGGTTGAGCATCATTGTTGGGTGTAGCCGTGCTGGTTGTGGTCTCTTTCCTAGGCCAGCTCCTTGCCTTCTTAGGTGCAGGATCAGATGGTTGTATTACACCTTTTTGTGCACAACCTCTTTTATTGTGGCCTTTGGTTTTGCACAAAGTGCATGTCATTTCCATGCCATGTCTGGATAGTGTCCCTGGCCTCTTTAGATCCTCAAAGGGGTCTCTTATTCTGCATTTTCTAGGCCTACCAGGCCTCACTTTGATGGGAGGGGGATCTATCTTCATTTTCATTCTTGGCCAATGCCTCTCTCCTTCAATTGGAGGTATTGACCCAGCATATGATTTCAAATACACTTCAGTTTTGTAGCACTCATCTACATAAGCCTCTACTTCATGGTTAAGGAAGAATATGCATGCCAAAGCATGGCAGCAGGGCATTCCCATCATATTCCACTACTTGCATGTACATGTCTTTGCATCTAAGTCCACAATCAGTTTGTCCAAGTAGTATCTCACATTAAAAATGTGTTATGTTGATGGGAGAACATCACAGTTTGATGCCTTTGCTTTCTCTTTATCTAATATAGGCTGAATCCTAGGGCACAATCCAGAATTCTGCTTCTCCATTTCCTTTCTCTTGTTAACCAATCTTTGCATGAGTGCAACTCTTATGTCCTCCATCATGTAAATCAAATGCTTAGTCCTAGCATTGATTATATATCCATTAAAAGTTTCAGCCATGTTAATAGTGATGACATCACTTTTTGATGGATGTGTTCATGAAGGCTCGACAAAAAAACCTTTGGATTATAGGCCTTGAAAGCATGGGAAGCATCAGCATTTTCTTCCTCAAGCTCAGACATAGCATCATTACAGTCAGCTAGACTATATGCTTTGGCTATCTTCCAGAACATGAGTTTCATCTCATCTCCCCTAAAATTTTTATGCGAGTGGGCAAACATATGACGAGCACAATGTTTGTGCTTTGCCTTAGAGAGAACAGATGCCACTGCATTTAGGATGGCCTGAAATATGCAAATATGTGTGTTACATAAATAATTAAGTGACCTATATATTCAGCAGTAGGTGTATATATGCATATATATGTGTATGTGTGTATGTTCAACTAACATAATTATGTTGGTGCATATGTGTATAGATGCAAACATGAATATAGAAGAAACATATGTAAACATAACTTAATATTATGCAACAATAGGTTAATAGATGCAAACAAGTGTTTATTAAACAACAGTAGGAAGAAATGTAGTTCTAAGATGAAATTAATACCTGGTGCTCATCTGAAATGATAGCAATTCCTGCATTCCAGTTGCCATCCCAGTTGCAAACAAGTTTGTAGGTGGAGGAAAACCACTCCCATGACAAGTTGTTTTCCCCTTCAACTACTGCCCATGCAATTGGGAACATTTGCTCATTAGCATCCCTCCCTACAGCTGCAATAATCTGACCACCCAAGAAGGTGTTTAAGAAAGCAGCATCTACACATATCACCTTCCTGCAACCTTCCCTCCACCCTTTTACGAAGTCCTTCAAAACAGCAGTACAACCTTTGAAATACTGGAGGGTTAGCTTGTTTGGATCCATCAGTTACAAACTCCACAACTGTACCAGGGCTTGCACACTTCAAGGCTGCCATGTACCTTCCTACCTTCAGGTAATGGTCTTGCATAGATCCATGCAACATCTTGTGTGATGCATACTTAACTTTATATGCACATGTTTTTGTAACCAATACCTTGTATGCCCTTTAACAGTTTCAATGATGTCCTTGGCAGGCCAATGTGGCCTTGCCTTGAATACCTCTAACATTTCCCTACCAACCCAAGTTGTCTTTAAATGCCTTTTTTTTTTCATATTTCTATGGCAGTGGTGCACCCCAACTACTTTCCTGACCATGAAAGTGGCTTTGTGTGAATGGCAAGATGCATACAAGTAGAATGGACAACTCTTGTCACAAGTTACTCCAACCTCCTGCCTCCTAGCTTTGTTGCTTATTGTGACAATGACATTTCTTCCTTGCATGATGACATACTTAGCCACAACATTCTTGAAATCATCTCTTGCTTTAAACCTCTGACCTACTTTCCACTCAAATTTAGTGAAATCAGTTTCTGGACTAACTAGCATCCTTCTTCTTGACCTCCTGCCACCCTCATTCTCATCACCACTGTCTGGGGGTGTTTCATAGTCATCCTGACTATCGTAGTACTTGTTGTAGCCTAAAAATCAAGGACAACCAAGATGACACATGGCTTCATCCTAGCCATACAGGTGGCACATGTTTATGAAAGTAAGGTACATGGGTCAGAAGATTATGTGTGCTAAAGTACACCGTTCTGAGGAAAAAGTTGTACTAAAACCACTCTTATGGCCCAAATATGTACTTAGGCCCAGCTAAAACCTCTTATACTCCTGCCTAAAGAAAGAGGTGTACTAACCAATCAATACTTGCCACGTGTCACCGTTTTACTGCTTAGCCAATCAGATGCTCTCAAATTAGGGTGACATCAAGGTACATCAGTCATTTCAAACGGTATAAATAGTCCTTGAAATCAGGGGAAAGGTACGTTTTTCAGAGCATAGTACTATTATTCTGCCATAAATTCTCTCTCTCTACTTTCTCTCTCTAAAAGTTCCTTCACATCCCTGATATCTGACTTAAGCATCGGAAGGGGGAATACCACCCAAACCCCCAGGGTGGTCCCTTTTTGCAGGTTGCTGATCGGAGTTCAGAATCGGGATCCGGGTCCAATCATTGTTGCACAAGTCTCCAAATTAAGAACCTGAAGTTGGGAGTTATTGTATTTAATTACTAGTTTCATACTACGTAACATTTGGCGCCGTATGTGGGGAGACGCAACAATGACGGATTGTCACTCATCAAACGTGGCAAGGAATAGAAGTTTCAGGGTTCAAATAGAGGATACGGTGGATGACGAGAGGCCACCCCGAGGACGGGACAGGCATCATGCTGCCGTTCATCTTGAGGGAAGGACAGTGACCCCTGTCATCTAGGAAAACCTTGATCGTCTAGTGACAGCTGGTCACTTGGAGAATGTCTTAAACGACTTCCAGACCAGAATGGCCGCTGTCATGGAAGAGCAGAGTAAGAACAATATGTTGTTCTTTCAGATAACTCCAGGAGGAGAGGCAGTAGAGCCGCTCAAAGGAAGGTCTCAAGAGGGTCGTCCAGGGACTAGCCAGCCACCTCGGCCTGAGTTGTCCAGGCCGCCTTCTAAAGGAAAGCAGCCAGCTGTTAGTGAGTCAAGGAAGAAGATGGACTGGAAGCTGGTTGTCCGTCCAGGAGATAATATTCCTCCCACTGGTCACAAGATGGAGACAGACGCTAGAGAGTACGTGGAGGCCAAGAGAGCTGCCGCTCTTCAGCGTTCAGCCTCCGGGTCTACTCCTTACATGAAGGATCCGTCATTAAGATTCCATCTAAAACAGCAGGAAGAAGTCATGGACCTTCGACTTTCCAGCCAAGGCAAGAGGACAGTTTTGCAGCCAATGGTGTATAGGCGTCAGGCCTTAGCTAACACCTCTTCAAACCCAGTATTGAAGGAGTACCGCCGGGAGTACATACCCACTCAGGGTCAGGCTGGGGCACTTCAGATTAACTAGCCGACCCCCTTTTCGGCTAGAATCATGGAGTCTCCACCTTTCCCAAAGGTTAAGCTCCCGACGATCGAACCTTTTGATGGAACAACAGATCTAGACGACCATCTATCAGCCTATAAGCATCAGATGTATGTCCAAGGAGTGGATGATGCTACTTGGTGTAAAAATTTCCCAGCTACGTTGAAGGGAGTAGCTCAGAAATGGTTTAACAATTTGCCGCCTAACTCAGTGAACAATTTCACTGAGCTCAGTATCTTGTTCACCAGCCACTTCGTGGCTAACCGTCAAGAACAAAAAACAAGCATGCGCTTGGGTAAGGTGGTTCAAGGCCCAAAAGAAGCTTTAAGAAGTTATGTTAAAAGATTCAATCTAGAGGCGTTGCAGATCCAGGATCTGAATGCTGGAGTGGCGTTTGACGCCTATATCAGAGGTCTGAGACCCGGAAGCTTTAAATTCGATTTAGTAAAATAGAAAATCACCACATTGCCAGAAGCCCTGAGAGGGGCCGAAGCTTTCATCCATGCCACGGAGGTTTGTGCTGAGGCAAAACAGCCGGAGGTAAAGAAAATTGAAGAGGCTGTTCAGCCAAAGAAGAATCCACCCAATAAAGCTGAAACTTGTGCAATGACTTCATTGACTACCTTGTCCAAGAGGAGTAGGCGATCTGAACTGGCAGCCTCAATTGAACCTATAGAGTTCAACAAAGATCAGTATTCCATTCTTATGGAGCTCAAAGATTAACATGAGCTGAAGACGCCGGCTGAAATGAAGACGCCCTAACAGAGATAAATGCAAATATTGTCATTTCCACAAGGATTGTGGTCACGAAACCAACGAGTGCAAGCATTTGAAGAGAGCATTTGAACATCTGTCCCGAAAGGGAAAAATGAATTCTTATCTACCTTTCTCAGGAAGGAAATTCCAGAAGAAAGATAACTATCAGGCAAGAAGGAAGGATGATGAAAGCACAGATGATGATGTAGTAATGGTCATCTCAGGAGGATTCGCGGCCGGAGGTCCAATAAATCGCGGCCACAAGAACTATTTGAGGGAACTCATCCATGTTATGCTCACTAATCAGGCCGAGTCTGATCCTTTCCCCAAATAGTGGTCAGCGAGTTGGACCGAGGAAAGATAAGGACGCCGCATGATGACCCTCTAGTTGTGGAAATGAAGATTGCCAACCTCAGGGTTAGGCGAATTCTGATTGATACCGGAAGCTCTACTAATATAATCAGTGCTGATTGTTTATCTCGGTTGAAGTTTGATGAAAATGACCTGGTGCCTGTAAATCATCCAATAATTGGTGGGGACTGTCACTCTACCCGTCAGAGTTGGGGAAAAAGATGCTGCTCGGACGCTTTTTGTGAAATTTTTGGTGGTACGGGACTTGACTGCTTATAATGTCATTCTCGGACGACCTACCTTAAATCACATCAAGGCTGTTATTGTGACGCATCTAATGCTGATGAAGTTCGAGTGTGATGGGGGGAAGATTGGATCTCTTTATGGAGATCAGCAAGCCGCTAGAGAATGCTACCTTACCACCCTCAAACCATCATCATGGAAAGAAAAGGCAGAGCGTCCGAAGGTTAGGGAAGATGATTCGGCCGAGAAGGTGAAGGGTCAGATTATTGAGTTAAAGCAAGAGGTAGAGAAGGTGCAAGTGCTACCCCTCCTTGAGACCAAGCCGTCAATGCTCTTGCCCAACAAGAAAAGAAGGTGTTTAGATATCAAAGAAGAGAAGAAGACGTCCGATGAAGTTATGGCTATTATGAGCTTGGGAATAGAACGTCCAGAGCCAGTAGAAAGCCCAGTAGAGATCTGTTTAAGACTAGAGCGTCCAGAAAGGACATTGAAGATTGGGTCCGTCCTGAATTCTGAAATCAAGGACGCCTTGGTCGCATTGCTAAAAGAATTTGAAGATGTTTATACCTATACCGTGGAGGAAATGCCAGGGATAGATCCTGAAGTTGCGGTGCATAGGCTGAATATTGAGTCGGGGCAAAAAGCCAGTCCGGCAAAAGAATAGACATCTTGGGCCGGGCTAGAATCAAGCTGTCGACCAAGAGGTCTAGATGCTTCTCAAATCCAAATTTATCCGTGAAACCTATTATCCAGATTGGGTGGCAAATGTGGCAATGGTCCCCAAGCCGAATGGTACTTGGAGGATGTGTATTGATTACACGGATTTGAACAAGGCTTGTCCTAAGGACAGCTTTCCATTGCCCAAAATTGACCGGCTGGTTGATTCTACAGCAGGGCATGCACTGCTTAGTTTCATGGACGCCTACTCAGGCTTCCACTAGATTCCCATGTGGCCGAGCGATCAGGATAAAACCTCTTTCATCACGGAAAGGGTTATATGGCTGGCTTCGGATGCCATTCGGCTTGAGGAATACGCCGACCACCTTTCAAAGGCTCATCAACACTGTTTTTCAGCCGCAGCTTGGCAAAAACATGGAGGCTTATATTGATGATATGATTGTCAAGAGTCGAGAAGAAAAAGATCACTTGGAAGATTTGATAGAAACCTTCATCACTTTGAGAGAATACAAGTTAAAGCTCAATCCGCAAAAATGTGTCTTTGGTGTAGTAACTGGGAAGTTTCTAGGGTTTTTGGTCGATCAGCGAGGGATTAAGGCCAACCCTGACAAAATTCAGGCAATTCTAGATATGACCTCGTCGTCCAAGGTCAAGGAAGTACAACGTCTGACGGGATGTCTGGCTGCTCTTGGACGGTTCCTTTCGAAATCAGGAGATAAGTGTCATCACTTCTTTGCCGTATAAAAAAGAATGCAAAGTTTGAATGGACGGAGGAAGCCGAGAAAGCACTTCAGCAAGTTAAAGACCATCTTCGGCAGTTACCTAGGCTAATCTGCCCGGCCGAGGGAGAAAAACCGTAAGTTTACCTGGCCGTGTCCCCATTCGCGGTAAGTGCTGTTCTCCTTGCTGAGAGAGATTCTGTACAAATATCCGTTTATTTTGTTAGCCATGTGCTAAAGGACGCAGAAGGAAGGTATTCGTCCATTGAGAAGTTCGGCCTGGCGCTGTTAATGGCCAGCTGGAAGATGAGGCCTTATTTTCTTGCTCACAGCATTCTTGTCTACACAGATCAGCCATTGAGGTAGCTATTGCATAAGATGGGCTGTTGAAGTGGGCCGTTGAGCTCAATATGTTTGACTTGACGTTCGAGCCCCGAAAAGCAATCAAGGGGCAAGCTCTAGCGGACTTTATTGTAGAGCTTACCCGACCTATAGTAGAAAATGTCCAGGACCCAGCAGAGGGAAAGAGACATTGGACCCTAATGGTGGACGGATCATCCACTGCTAATGGATGTGGTGCCGGGGTCATCTTCCAGTCGCCAGAAGGGAACAAGTTTGAGTATGCAATGAAGTTCCAATTCCAGGCTTCAAACAACGAAGCAGAGTATGAAGCTCTCTTAGCCGGCATTAGGATGTGCAAAGCGGCTGGAGCCTGGAAATTGAAGCTAAAACTGATTCTCTGCTGGTAGTCAGCCAAGTAAATTGAGACTTCGAATGCAAGGAGGCGTCCATGAGTAAGTATATGAACTTGATAAAAAAGGAGATCAAGTCTTTGAACCGATTCGTCCTAGATCAAGTGCCAAGATCTGAAAACCATCAGACCGATGCCCTCTCTAAGCTAGCCAGTTCGGCTGAAGGGGATGTACCTAGAACAGTCTTCTGGGAGGTTAAGGCAGCCAAGAGCATTGATGCCGAGGAAGTTCTGTTTCTCAACCGAGAAGATAAGTGGATGAGTCCCATTATTGAGTACAAGAAGACAGGCCGGTTGCCTCTTGATCCTTTAGAAGCTAAGTACGTGAAGGCTAGGGACAAGTGGTTCGAGTTGTGGAATGAAACTCTATACAAAAAATCCTTTAACCGGCTTCTTCTTAAGTGCATCAGCAGGAAGGATGGATTGGACGTTTTGAAAGAGCTGCATGAAGGAGCCTGTGCTTCCCGCATTGGAGGGAGGGCGTTAGGAGAAAAACTCTGACTGGCTACTTTTGGCCGACCTTGAAGGAGGACGCCTTGCTTTACGCAAAGAAATGTGATAGTTGTTTAAAACATGGCAATATCTATCAGAAGCCGTCCAATTGCTTAACTCCAATCCTCTTTCCTGTTCCCTTTGCTAAATGGGGAATGGACATTTTTGGCCCTTTTCCTATTCCGGCCGGCCAGAAGAAGTTTGTAATAGTGGCCGTCGACTACTTTACAAAATGGGTGGAGGCTGAAGCACTGAGAGGCATTACCACCAACGACGTCAAAGGGTTCATCTGGAAGAACCTCATCACAAGGTTTGGTATGCCCCGGTCCATTGTCTTTGACAATGCACCACAATTTGAAACACCCAAGCTTCGTCAATGGATGGCCGATCGAGGAATCAAGGCTCACTTTGCTGCAGTGGCTCATCCACAAGCTAATGGGCTGGTCGAAGCTTTTAATAAGATTTTGTCGGCCGGAATTAAAAAGAAGTTAGATAATGCAAAGGGATTATGGGTTGAAGAACTGCAATTGGTCTTATGGTCAATAAGGACAACGGCCAAGAACTCTACTGGAGAAACCCCATTCATGCTGGTATATGGCTCTGAGGCCGTCCTTCCTATAGAGATTGAGGAACCAACCCTGAGGGTGATGATGTACTCAGAAGACGCTAGCTGAGCAGCTCTCCGGACGGCTTTGGATTTAGTCCCTGAAGTCAGGGGCAATGCACTGCTAAGAATGCAACTCTACAAGTTAAGAATGGCAAGAGAGTTTAACAAAAGAGTTGCATGCAAGGCGTCTGCTGAAGCTTGGAGACCTCGTCTTAAGGAAGATGGAAGCGGTCGGCCGAGCTAAGGAGCTAGGAAAGCTCACCCCCAATTGGGAGGGACCCTACAAAATCATCGAAGGAGTTCAGAATGGCACCTTTCGTCTGGAAGGCATGACGGGCGTCTATTCCTAGGACGTGGAATTCTGATACTTTGAAAAAATACTTTGTTTAGGGTATCTTGAGAAAGTGTAACTTTTCTTAATGCATTACAATGAAAAAAGTAGAAATGTATACATGTACCTTGACTATCCGTCAAGCAAAATTCATATAATACAGTTCTACTTCCTATGACTCTCTGTTTGATTTATTTGCTTAAGTTATATACTATCGTCCAAAGCTAACTAATAAAAGAGCAATAGAAAAACACCTTCTATTAGGAGACCAACATGTCATCATCCTAATATGGATAAGTACATAAAAGAGGTCGTCTGCTTATTTAAAGAGTTAAACATCTCCTAAACAAGGTCGGCTGGAATTAGGACGCCTTAGTAAAGGTATCCCACTTTTCGTCCAAAAGCCCAAACTTAGAAATAACAACCTTAGTAAAGGAACAAGTTATTTCACAATTTAACGAAGATGGACGGGTTACAATTACCTTCATAAAACGTCCAAGTTATTTAGGCAAATTATGGTCTTTCTCCTTCTTAAATAAAGGAAGGTAACCAAAACCTCCTCGTCCAAGAAGGGGGGCATATAGGGACCTAATTTAGTAAGAATAACTAAGTCTTTGTTCAATGACGAATGATTGTCAAAATTCAGGCCGAACAAGTTATTAACTTAGCAGTTTTTGACATAGGCAACTGATCAACGTTTTGATCTACTCGGCCAAAAAGAACCATTGGATCAGACGAGGGGTTATTAGGACGAATTGCTTTTGTACTTAGGCATAAATGTGTGATCATAAAACAAGGCGTCCATTGCATGAAATATAAAGCATGGGAAATGGAAAAAGATAACCCTTTATAGATGAAAGAAAAGATTACAAGCTACTCTAAAAGTTAGAACTACAAACTAAACTAAATCAAAAATGAAAATTTTTACAAGTGGCATGCGGCTAAGAAAGAGAACAAGGAAGGTTAAGCTTCCGGAGGAGGGCAGTTCTCTTCGTCCTGGGCCTCGTCCTCTTCTTCCTCTTTATCTTCGGAAGATTCCTAGAAGACGGGAGGTTCTTCTCCTTTAAGATTAGCCCTGTGCAGGCTCTCCTGAAATTCCAGCCGGCGGACATATCTGGGGATATCCTGTTCCTCGGCCAGCATTACGAAGGCCTGCACGGCCCAGTTTTTCGAAGTGTTGATCACTTCGTTCAGAGCCTCCTTGGGCGCTTCCTCTGTAGCTTTGGCCTCCTCCTTCAGCGCCTGGTTCTTCTCTCGGAGGAGGAGGTTCTCTTTGAAAAGCTCCGCGGTAACCAGCATGCCTGAGTTTCTCTCGTCCTTGAGAGAGCGTTCCAGATCAGCTCTCTCGTCCAAGAGTCCGGTCAGCCGAAGTGAATTAATTTTATTTTGAGACTCTAGCTCGGCCGACCGTTTTTCCCAAGCTATCTTGGACTTCTGGTGCAGCACCTCTTGCTCGGCCATGGCATACTGAGCATGGTTAGCTGCCTCCGTTACGTCATGGACGAGCTTTTTATTCTCTTTCCTGAGCAATCTTGCCCAGTCTTCAGTTATCATGCTGCGAGCAAAGAGCTGGAAAAATAAAGACGAAGATATGTCAGGACGGTTGAATAAACAAATGAGAATATAATAAGTACAAAACATAAGCATCCAAAAAAGAAGAAGGGTATACCTCGGCGGCAAGTTGAGACATGTAGCCTACATGTCCTGACGAAGCCCCCCTCAACCCTTTGATGTAAGGTTCAGGGAAGCACTTGAAAAACTCCAGCTTGAGCTTCTCGCGATCAGCCGATGTCATCTTCGCAAAGGCAGCAGAAGATTCATCGTCTGAAAGGATGGGAGAGCCGTCAGGAGCCTGCACTTTTCCTTTATCTGAAAGAGGAGACTCGTCAATATTTCGGACCGGGATAACCACGGCTTGTTTGTTGGACGGACTCACCGGACGCCCGCCAACCCGCAGTGTTCTAACTACGTTTGAATAATAAGACTCACCAGAGGAACGAGAGGCCGTCCTATATGCCGCTGGCATTTGGCCTACCAGCTTAGCCACTGGCCCAGAAAAAGCTGACCCGTCCACAGCCTGATCTCCTGCATCGTCCAAATCAACAACAGCGTCCGGTTGAGCAGTAGCAGGTTGGCCGGCAGAACCGGTGTAGGTCACTAATGCTAGATCATCGGCCTGTGGAAGCTCCTCCTTGGCCGGAATATCAATCACGACCTTGGGAACAGGCCGTGATGATTTTTTCTTCTTAGCCGTGAAGCCCTTGGCCTTCTTGGGGGAAGGAGCATCACTGGTTGCGGCCGGTCTCTTTTTGGCTGCCGCCTTCTCAGCCAGTGCCCTGGACGTTGGGGCATTTTTCTGAAAAAGTTGGAAAAATGTTAGAGCAGAAAGCAGAATCCAGGAGATGTCCAAGATAGTAAGAGACGTCCTGTCCTTCACAAGACGAAGGCATCCAGATCAGTCCCGGACCACTGTCCTTCGAAGAAGGAAGGCGTCCAGATCAGCCCTGGACGATCTGTCCTTCAAAGAAGGAAGACGTCCAATCCAGTTATGGACGTTTTGCCTTCAAAGAAGAAGATCGTCCAGCCTAATCCTGGGCACTCTGGCTACCGGAAGAATGAAACCGTCCCAAATTAGTGTTGGAGTGTTGCTCAACAAGAGGGAACCCGTCAACTAATTCAGGATGTATTACTGTTCGGAGAGGGAGTCCGTCCAAACATATGTTTAGACGATCTACCCCTGAAGAAGGAGTTAAAAAAAAAAAAAAAGAGAGAGAAGAGAAAAATTTTAAGTATACCAGTGTATCCGTCCTTTTTTCAGCACCGGATTTGCTGAATTCTTTCCAGAGAGAATCTGCATATCTGGATGAGCTCATGTCTCCTATCCAAGACTTTTTCAGTTTAATCCTGGCCGAATCTGGAAATAAGAAAGAAGAGACTAAGATTAAACGAATGATAATTAGGACGGGAGTTCTACTTGGAAAAAATTAAAGTATTATACCTCTATCCTCGCGTTGCCGCAAGCCGGCAGCGACCAGGAAGTTATCATGGTAGAACATTTCTTTGAAAGGGATCCAATTGGACGGGCCCTTAAAAGAAATGTCGTCCATGGAATACTCCGAAATTCTGAAGTACTCCATCATCTCTTCAGCCGAGTTGCTTTCTAACTCTAAGTAGGAAGCCATCCGTCCAGTGTTGGTGTTGCTTCGGCTAAATAGCGAAGCCGTCTAGTAACCGCTTCGTTGGGCGCCTGGACGAATAAGAACTCGGCCTTCCAAGAGTGCATCTTCGACGTTTTATCCCAAGACGTCAGGAAGCCCTGACGGTTGCACACGCTGAACCAACTTCCTTCAACTGTTTTAGGAACTTTGGAAACATAATGAATTTGGGAGAAGGCGGCCATAGATGGGTCCACCCCCTTTAATTCGCAAACAGCCAGGAAAGTAAGGATGTTTCGCCAAGAGTTTGGGGCAAGTTGATTGTGCCCTATGTTGTAGTAATGAAGGAGTCGACCGATAAAAGGATGAAGAGGAAAGCGCAGGCCGGCATCTAAGGCCAGACGGTAAACAACGAAATGGCCCGAAGGGGCACTAAGTATGGTGTCCTCTTGACCAGGGAGGACGAAACGGTATCCAGGCATAGGCATAACCGCAGAAAAAGCTCTAAGGTCGGAGCCTACTCGTCCCAGCCAAGAATTATCGGCCAGGATGAATCTAGGGTCAGAAAGAGGACCTAGCCGGCGCCTTATTTCAGAGGAAGTTGTAGACGGCTCCTACGAATCGCTAGCCGGATTAGATGAATCAGTCTTATTCGACTCATCAGAAGCCGTCCTAAGTTTAAACGGGCTGGGATCGGGAGAGCCTCGAACTTCCGATTCCTCCTGGACGAGTTCAGGAGAAGGACTTGGGTTTGCCGGACGAGCGCTTTGGACTTCACGTTCTCCCTCAGCGGGAATCCGTCCAGTTGATGCCTCCATTTATGAGCTGGAGGCCGGCAGGTTAACCTCTCGTCTGATACGAGCTGTTTGCTTGACGCGCGCCAGATTACCCTGCACAGGCAAAGACTGGGTCGTCTGACTTTGCCGTCCATGACTAAAGAAAAAAAGAATGCATGTCCGGCCGAGATAGGTCTAACTCTAGAAGATGCCGAGGAAGACAGGCCCTCTATTCTAGGGTTAGTACCAATCCCTGAGCGGCCGGGATTATTCGATGAAGAAGACAAACTCATTTTCTTAAAATATGCGTGAAAATACAAGGAAAAGTTTTAAGGAAATACCTGCAGAGAAAGCTCGGACGAATGTCAAGGACGAATTGAGATCTCGGACGAATGGAGTAGCAGTTTGCAAAAGCTTGGACGGGAGTAATTTCTCTCTCTAAAAAGCTCAGTAAAAATTGCAGAGTCTCTCTCTCTAGAAAATTTCTCAAGAATGTTAAAATGATTTCAGAAACGACAAAGTCACATATTTATAGAGGGGTGAAAATGACCCCCTCATCCGGTAAAAATAACCGTTGTTCCTGAGAGTTGACTTGTGGAGACCGGCAAAATGGCGCCTCTTTTTTGAAAAAGAGAAGGGCAGTTCCAGGTCGGTTAAAAGAGGAAGATCAACCATCTTGGCGCCTAAAAAGTAACTTCCTCTTTTAAGGGGTAAATGTTGTAGCCTAAAAATCAAGGGCTACCAAGATGACACGTGGCTTCATCCTAGCCATACAGGTGGCACATGTTTATGAAAGTAAGGTACATGGGTCAGAAGATTATGTAGGCTAAAGTACACCTTTCTGAGGAAAAAGTTGTACTAAAACCACTCTTATGGCCCAAATCTGTACTTAGGCCCAGCTAAAACCTCTTATACTCCTGCCTAAAGAAAGAGGTGTACTAACCAATCAGTACTTACCACGTGTCACCATTTTACTGCTTAGCCAATCAGATGCTCTCAAACTAGGGTGACATCAAGGTACAGCAGTCATTTCAAACAATATAAATAGTCCTTGAAATTAGGGGAAAGGAACGTTTTTCAGAGCATAGTAATGTTATTCTGCCATAAATTCTCTCTCTCTACTTTCTCTCTCTAAAAGTTCCTTCACATCCCTGATATCTGACTTAAGCATCGGAGGGGGAAATACCACCCAAACCCCCAGGGTGGTCCCTTTTTGCAGGTTGCTGATCGGGGTTCAGAATCGAGATCCGGGTCCAATCATTGTTGCACAAGTCTCCAAATTAAGAACCTGAAGTTGGGAGTTGTTGTATTTAATTACTAGTTTCATACTACGTAACAGTACTCACTTTCATACCCTGTGCCTACATCTACTCTAGGTGGATCTCTCACTGGTGGTTGTTGTGTATTTAATTTCCCCTCAGCAGCTTTCTTTTGCAATTGTTGGGCAATGTGCAACAAGTTACTTGTGCAAGTTTTCACCCTTTCTTTAGCTAATGCAAACTCCTCATCACTATTATCATATTCCCCAACCAAACCTTGGTCAGCAGCTTTTCAACCTCATTATCCGCAGCATCTAACTCTTCCTCAGTCAGTTCATCATCAAATTCATCATCACTTGCACCAATGTTATCCCCAATTGGGTTGTTTTCAACATCATATAGAGGGTCATCCTCATCCTCACTAGACTGACTTATCAAGTCACTGTACCTAAGAGGGCTATCTGATCTGGGATCAATCCATTCATAATTGTTCAGAAAATCATCTTCAATTGGTTGTTTTTGTGCAGTAAAAGAAATGGTCTTTTCTTTGCCTTTAGCTTTGTGAATAGGGTTTGTGGGAGCTGCTTGTTTGTGTATATCAGTTTCTATATGGAATTGGTTTGTCTTTTTTTAAGGTTTGAATCTATGGCTGAGGTGTCCACAAACAAAGGTTGCTTTGACTTTGTGGCAGTCTGGCTTTTGGAGGAGATGGTTTTGTCAATAGCAGGTGGTTCTATTGGGCCAATACAACAATTCAGCCTTGGGCTTGACCTAGCTAGTTGGTACATCAGTTTTTGGGCCTCTTTTAGGTGTTAATTTCTGGGTCCTATTGGGTGGTAGGCTATTTGATGTCACTTTTAGCTTTGTAGGACTAGGCATCCCTACATGTTTCACATAAACATCAAGGCTCCTGTTTTTCATAGCTAATTGACCCATTTCAAACACCCCTGCATCATTCTCAACACACCTCAATCCTTCCATCAATGTCTTACCTTCAAGCTTGTAGTACACCTTATCAACTTCACTGTAATTACCATACTTACAAGCTAATTCATGAACTCCCCAAAAACACATTTAATTTGGGTTCACCTGAAAGGTCCTGCCTTCACCCCCTAAATACACCAATTCCCCATTTTTCATAACCTGGAACTTCCCACCATGCCAATACCTCAATGTTATATTTTCAAATGGAATATTTGTCATTGTGCCCTAAAAAATTGTATTTCAATTTCAGATGCGATTCACAATAAAATTTCACAAACTACAAAAAAATAAGACCACCCACACATATTGATCACAACCGCAAACACAATTTACACAAAACAAGCATCTCTCCCGTAATTTTCTCACATTTCACAAACCATCAAAGAAATTATAAAAATTTTGAACTTTGCACTATAAATCAACAATTTTTTGAACTTCCCGCAACAATAATTAAGCTACAACAATTTTTTCAACTTCACTTTGTCTCTTTGAAATTATGAAAAAAAAGAGGTGAAAAAAACGCTTACCTGCATCCACTAATATTGCTGGACCTTCCTGCTGAAGAGACAAATAAAGGAAGATGAATGTTGGTGTTCTTCAATTCTTTCACATTTCACTGGAACAGAGTAGTAGTAGAGGGAAGAACATGATGAGGAGAAGTTGAAGAGAGAGAAATGAGAGAGTTTTTCTGAAAATGAGGAGAGAGAATTGTAATTTTCCTCTTCTTTTCCCTCTTCTTTTTTATTTCTTTTCTCATTAAGAAAGTCAATATGTCAACCTAATGTTTTTTTTTTAACAGTTAAACAGGTTAACAGTAAAATAACCTACGTAAAGTTAATGAGGTTACAAATTAAACTTAATTAGGAGTTTCGAAAAGTTAGCCTTAATTATAGAAGACCGGGCAAAGGTTGACTTATTCTAGGGAATTTTTCCTTGAAGATATTATTTTCTTTTTAGGATTTAGATGTCAATTATGATAATAATATCTTTAATTAACTATGTTATATTTATTAATTTTGTGAATAAATCTAAAAACAAATATGCAAACTTGTACACTGGGTGCATAGGTTCGAAAAATCATAACTGGTTTGACATATTCAAAAGTCTAAATTGGGAGTTTTACAATTTCACCTTCAATGAAAGTGAAAGTTAATGTTTTCGAAAAAAAAACACAAAAAACCATCTTCAATAATCCGGCATGTATACTAAGTTAACTGGAAAAGTCTAAGGTAATCATAGTTGAACTATAATCACTATAATAGTGGGGTAAAGATGAATATCAAACACAAGTTTTAATGAAACCAGAAACTTTTATAATCATCAAAAATATTTTGCCAGATTTTAAAAGAGCTTCTTGATTTATTGAAAAAAGCTTTGTTAAAGTAAAAAATAATATTATGGGTATATTTCTCTCTCCTCTATTATGCTCTCTACTCTAGGCTCTCTCTTCCACTGTTTCAACTACTCTGCTCATCCACTCCAACCTTCCCCCCGCCTTCCTTAGCTTTCTGACCTCCATCCACGAAAACCCACCGCCACCACAACCTTGCTCCCTTTGCTTCGCTCTTTTTCTCCCACTCCTCCCCTGTCTTATACCTCGCCCTCGCAGCTCCCTACTAATGACGAGGGCAGTTCTTCATCCTCACATCTTTCGATTTGGCCTCCGTCATGCAAGCCATATCCTAGATGCATGCCACTCAAGTGGCCAATCACCATTTAATCACATATACCCTTTGGGGATAACTTTATCGACCACGACCATGTATCTAGTGTGGCTTGGCGAACTCAGCTCACCAATGTCTGGTCCGGACATGAGCCTCCCTTCCCTAATACCCCTCATTACCCTCCGACATTCGACCCTAGTGGAGGGGCATTTTGGGAACACATTTCCCGCCCTGACCCTTATTACCCGCGTTACTACCAAGACAATTATCTGGGTGCATTCTACCCTCCTAACTCCTCCTCTCGATGGGGGCCATGGTGGGTACTATCAGGTGCTTGTTTTCAACCCCTCCCCTCCCCTACTTTTGCGACTTTGAGCGTCGAATCTTTTTTAAGCTTGGAGAACATTGAGCGTTTGCTTATGCTTATGGGAGTTTAGGTTCCTAGGTGGTAACTACGTGGGAGTCTAGGCAGTCTATGTTGTGTGCTTGGTGATTGGTTACTTCGATGTTTTCTAACATATTTATTTGGCCTTGTCCCTCTAATCTAAATGATCCTTGTAGATCTTGTATATAAATCTTTTATCTTTATTTGGTAGGTCTGCATTGAAAATTTAAAATAATAATAATAAATAAATAAACAAACAAAATTACAACAAGATTTTCTTTTCTTTCTTTCTTTTACGCATTTTGGATAATTTGGTTGCATGCATGATATGTTGCTAAGAGTGTTCATAACTTTATTGGAGACCTTCCTTGCATTTTACTCAATGGTTTTGCAAGCCTTGTTATGACTTTTAGTGTTTTTTGAGAACGATAACTTTTGATATACTCATTTTGAAATTAGGTGAGTACCTAATTGGATGGCCTTGTCCCTTGTGCGATCAGCCTCAAAGGAGGGTCACGAACCTTGTAAAACTCAATTACAACCCTCACCATTGATTGCCAAACATGTGACTTGCATTTAATCTCTCCAAGATTGCATAGGACTGAACTAAATAGAAGAATGATTTAGGGCATTTCTTTTTGCTTGAATTAGCAGCTCAAAAGCCAAAAAGCTTTTTTTATGAGCATAATTATTCACTTGTCAACCCATGTGAATATTTATATCCTATTTTTGGTTAACCATCATACACTAGTAGAATAAATATTTATTGCTGCGGTCAAAAAGTGGCATATTGCTGCGGTTTTGGGGGCGCAACAATTAAGGGGCAGTAATAGGTAATAATTATATTGTTGCGGTTTCTGGGCCAAACTGCAGCAATATAATTATGTGTTATCAGTTTATATGAGAATATTGCTGCGATTTAGGCCCAGAAACCGCATCAATATATCAGGGTACACATAAAAAAAAAATTATATTAAATTTGAAAAATTAGAACTGAGCAAATAACCCATGCATTACCCATCAAATTCAAATAACAAATGAGCATCAGATCTTTTAAGAGAAAAATAACACCACATTCATTCACAACAAATGAAACTAACAATAAATCAAAAAAATCGAAACTCTTAACATTAGATTATAACAGTAATAGTATCTCACTTACAAAGAAAACAAAAATGATGAAAATGATAAGAGTATCTAAAATTGAAGAACTAAATCTAAAAAATTATAACAATACAAGAAGAAAATCAGAAAATCAAATCTAAATAAAAAAACTAAAATCGAAGAATTAAATCTAAGAAGAAAAAAAGAACTAAAACGTAAAACAATCGTAATGAAAACAAAAAATATATGAAAAAAAAAGAAACTGAACTTAAAAAAATTATAAAACAAGACTGAATTTTACGAAAATTAAAAATCGACTGCCCAAAAACTCAAAGAACTTGAAGAACTCGAAGATCTATTGCAAAGGATCGGCGCCAAACTGGATTTCGACGAAGGACGAACGGATTTCGACGAAGGACGAACGGATTTCGATGAAGGACGAATGGATTTCGACGAAGGAACGACCGACGAACGAAGGATGAACGAAGGAACGCCGGCGAACGAAGGAACGGCCGACGAATTACGCACAAATGTGAGCAGACAGTGAAACCCTCGCCGGAGAGAGAGAAGCGAGTTGAACGCACAAATGAACGAACAAGCCTCCGGTTTAAGGTTAGAGAGGCGTGAGACAAAGTTTAGGGTGAGAGGAGAGAGGAGAGAGGACTGAGGAGAGAGGTGAGAACATGTGAGAGACACTAGGGGAAAAAAAAGGAAGGGCTGCGGAGGAAGGGCTGCGCTTTTTCTAAAAGCGCAGCCCTACACAACAGAAGGGCTGCGCTTTTGTATAAAAGCGCAGCCCTTCACTCAGTAGGGCTGCGCTTTTAGAAAAAGCGCAGCCCTTCTTACTTCAGAAGGGCTGCGCTTTTATGAAAGGCGCAGCCCTTCTGACTAAGTAGGGCTGCGCTTTTGAAGAAAAGCGCAGCCCTTCTTAAAAAAATTTGAAAAATTCAAGTTCGCGGGCTTCAAATATTAAGCGGGATTCGTCAAATATATTATCCCTCATTCTCTCTCCTCTCTCACGTCCCTCATTATTCCTTTGCTCCTTCTCTCTCATCCTCTCTTCTCTCAAAAACTCCCATAAACATTTGCGACAAAAATCCTGAAATGATTTGCACTAAACATACCGACGGAGTCCGATTGCCTATTGTGATACCTTTTCGGAAGCGGAACGGGCCAACGAGTCAAACTCACCGCTATGCCGTGACGTTTAGGCTTTTTAAGCCTCCCGAGTTGGTTTAAGCCTCCAAATAGGCATTTTAAGTTTTTCCGAATTTTTTTTTTCCCTTAAATTATGTATTAGGGTTTTGTTTTATGTATTTAAACATTATTAGGTTAATGTTTGGAGGTAGTTATTGTATTTTCAGATCTGTAATGTTAAATTTCTTGTAACACAAATCTATAATGTTACTATTTCAAGCCTTCTCTTTGTTTATTTTGATTAATGTTCTTGTATACTTCTCTTTGTTTTGATTAATGTTCTTGTATACTTCTCTTTTGTTTATTTTGAGTAATGTTCTTGTATACTTCTCTTTGTATATAATTTCTTGTATTTTCATCTTTGTTTTGATTAATGTTCTTGTATACTTCTTGTATACTTCTCCTTGTATATTTGTTATTGTTCCTTTTTTCATTTTCGTTTCATTCTTTTTTTTTGTTTTGGGTTTAGTATTTTCGTTTCGTTTCTCTTCTCTTCTGTTTAATTTCAGAAAATGTGAGATTATGAGTAAAAAAATGTCAAAATTTTTTTTTTCTGGTAGGAAGGGCTGCGCTAGTTAGGAAAAAGCGCAGCCCTTCTAGCTTAGAAGGGCTGCGCTTTTTCCTAACTAGCGCAACCCTTCTAAGCTAGAAGGGCTGCGCTTTTTCCTAACTAGCGCAACCCTTCTAGCTTAAGGGCTGCGCTTTTCTAGCGCAGCCCTACTAAAAAAGTGAAGGGCTGCTACTGAAAGGGCTGCTGTCAAAAAGCGCAACCCTTCTTCATTTTTCCACTAGTGAGAGGAGAAGTGAGGCGTGAGAGGCATGGTGAGAGGAGAGGAGATGCGTGGTGAGAGGCGCACGCACAAATGTTATTTAGGGTTAGAGAGATGGGCTTATAACCCTAGTATCTTTAAATAGTTTTCAAGGACATATTGCTGCGGCTTTTGTCAAAAACCGCAGCAATAATTTTTTTTTTATTATTTTAATATATTGCTCCGGTTTTTGCTAGAAACCGCAGCAATATTTTTGGTCCAATGGTAAAAAAAATTCAAAAAATTTCTGTTTAAACTATATTGTTGCGGTTTTCGGTCAAAACCACAGCAATATACTTATTTTATGTTTTCCCTTTTCTTTTTATGTGATATATTGCTACGTATTGGTGAAACCGCAGCAATATCACCGCAGCAATAAGCAATTATTCTACTAGTGATAATAAGTCATGGCCAAACTTTACTCAAAGTGGAGTACATATCTAATATAATTGCAAAAGATGAAAAAATTGCGGAACAAAAGAAAAGAAAAGCTCTTAACGATTTATTTGGATTCCAGTTGAATGAAAAGAAAGAGAAAAACCAAATTGATTAGTAAAAGGAAAAATATGTTCAAAATTGACAATCAAAGTGAAAAAAGAAAATTGTGGTTATGCATGAGGTTTCAAATTGAATTGGTTTTGAGTTTAGCTTAGGCGAGTCTTTTTCCCTATTATGTACTCCTTTACCCTTTTTTAGCACTAGATTCCCAAATTGATATCCTCACACCAAACCTATCCCCCGTTACAATCTTGATAATATCCCTTTTGAATTCTAGATTAGTCTTGGTCGGTTTAGTGGTGGCAGGTGAGATTTTGTGCAAGTTATGATGTGTAACACCCCCAATTTAGTAAATAATATTTGAGTAATTTAGGAGTATTACCGCCACGTGACTAACACGCTTTCGACAACCAACTACTAACTAACAAAATAACTTGCATCAGAAGACTATACCAAAATATAATAATTCGTTATTAATAAAAGTAAATATTGTCTCAACACTCAAAATAAATAAAACACCCTAATCTAGGTGAAGATTCCCTTCCTAGTATGCTTCCATGCACATTCAAAATTCACCTGCAAAAATGCTTACAAAAAAGGTAAACAGGGCAAAGCCAAATAAGAAAAAGGAAATACGCATCAATATAAAACTGAGTACCAAATATACTAGATAAGTAACAAATTTGTTAGTTCGCAACATTTTTCATTTTGAAAACTCCATCACTAGTAATTCAAGAATATCAAATTAAGAATAAACTATTTTCAAACACTTTAATAATAATTCAACAATAACATTTTAAAGACAAAATCTTTCCAAACATTTGAATAATAATTCAAGAAAAACCTGCTAAGAACAAACTCTTTCCAAACAACTTGGATCAAATATAATCTTGAAAATAATTCATCTTCTTATCTTCCCTTCTATTTTGCTAAGTGTGCACACCCCTCAAGCTAGTCATCCCATCACGAATTTATATCAAGGTGTAACTATATGTAGTTGAAAAATCCCACCTGATGCGGTCAAAACTGGCCTTTCATATGCAATTTTGGTCCGCATCAGGTGGGGGCGCAGCAGTTGACTAATCATTTCTGATGCGGTCCAAAATCGCATCAGAAAATGATAATCTGATGCGGTTCAGAGGGAAAACCGCATCAAATTAGGTGATAATCTGATGCAGTTTTCCCTCTGAACCGCATCAAATTGTAGAGTTTATGTCAAAAAAAAAGTGACAGACCTACACTGCAGGTCTGCAACGCCACTTTCATACCAAAACTCCAAAATTTACATGCTTCCTTTACCAATAACAATAGCCTAAAAACATATTTGAGTACCAAAAAACCATATACATACATATATACAATGACAATACATATATATAACTGAAAAAATACATACACAATTCCAATTCAACAATGAAAAAAAATACATATATATACTTGAAAAAATACATACACAATTTCAATTGAACAATGAAAAAAAGCGGTAATAATAATAAAATGACTTATAAGTCATCTTTAAAAATCTCCTTTTCTCATAAAATTTTTTTTGAACATTCAAAGTTCATAAAACCAATCAAACCTTTCCTTGTAAAAACAATTTAATTTTCCAAAAAAGAATAACAAAACTTTTCTATAAAGATGATTAATAAAATCAGTCTTTATTTTCACTTCCAAGAGTGTAAAAAAATATTGTAACCATTAAAAAAAATTATTCCTTCTTTTAACTTCCAAGAGTGAATAATAAAATATTATGACCATTTTAAACCAAATTTCTAAATCAATCCAACTATTAAATCAATAAACAACTTTATCACATAAAACCACATTTCAAAAGATCTAGCTACATAACTTACATTGATCTTGCACAAAAAGTATACTAGTATCTCCATTTAGTGTTAATCTTGAACGATCTCCTAACCAAACAATAATAAAAAGGAAAAATTGACGATAGAGGTCTCAACTTTGGGTGATAAATTTTAAAAGGTCTGAACTATTGATTAACCTGTGTAGGGCCCAACTTTAGGGGGTGTTAACTTTTAGCGGGCCTTTGTGACTTGAAACTGGCTTAATAGGTCATAACTTGCAAAACTTGGGTCACACCATAAGGGTTAATTGAGGGAGGGAAGTAGGAACTAGGAACTAATAGGTGAGATTTTTAAAAAAATCGTCAGTTTTAAGTCACCGAGGCCCGCTAAAAGTTAAGACCCCCTAAAGTTGGGACCTACACATGTTAATCAATAGTTCAAACCTTTTAAAAATTATCGCCCAAAGTTCAGACCTCTATTGTCAATTTTTCCTAATAAAAATCTAATAAGTAACTTATTACATGATTTTAATCATGATCTCAAACATGAATAACCTATCATGAGCATAATATTTTTAAATAAGAAACATAACAATCTTTTTCTTAAACCAAAGAAAATTGGAACTTAAATAAGAAATATAAAATTAGAATAGATAAGAAGAGAAGGAAGAACCTTGAAGTAAGAGAGTATGAACTCTTCAAAGTTTTTGTATGGAAAAGATGGCTTAAGGTATGGGGTATTTATAGGATCGAGTACAATAGGTAGTACTTAATTTTCAAAATTAAATAGTTTCTAATCTTCATCATAAATTAGGAGATTAAACCAAAAGTTTGTAACCTACACATTAGTTAAGGATTTATGGAAACAAAAACAAATCAAAACCTCGCTTACAACATGTAATGGC
>NC_079203.1:24046179-24106179 GCF_026745355.1 Beta vulgaris subsp. vulgaris
AGGCAAGGGAAGCATTCTGCCTCATTTCCAGCGTCACTCATGGCTTCACTTTGAAGCTTTTGGGCAGCAATCATTTGAGCTGCAAATGACTCAAGCTTTTGAAGGTTTATAGTTTAATATGTTTACTTTAGTATTCCATTGGTAGTTCTTCTGTTTTGTACTTCCGATAGGGTGGCTAAGCTAGTTTTTAGAAAGTGTGCTGAACAGTTTGTAATTTTTGTTTCATGTATTTTATTAGCTTAGTTGGCGTAGCTCTTGTGGTCCAAATCAGTTGATTTTTGGACACAAGGTAGACATATAAGTTAGCATTGTACTCTTTTTGGAATCAAGTCATTTGAATCAAAATTGAGAGAGTTACACTCAAAACATTAAGCTGTGTGCTTATTGCTTCTTCGGTCAGTTTAGACCATTTACAAATCTTTGCTTAATTCTATCACTTAATCGTTGAATTAGTGATTGAAACTCAAAGTAGATGCAAGTTAGAAGCTTATTGTTATAACTTGATCTTAGATTGGTGGATTTGGGTAGTGAAAGTGGTGGTTGTTCAATCTAATTGAACCGGTTTGTAACAAACTTTTATGTTCTCTTTCTTTGTTCTTGCTTCTTTCTTTGAATGCTCTTGAATGCTTAATCAATATGTATCATTTGGTATCAGAGCATTCCTTTAACAAAAGATTAACCTAATTAACCATGTTATCAGGACAACCGAGCTATAGAAAATGTATGCATTTGACCTGATCTTGAAATTAATCATAAGTTTGTTTAATTTCTGGGTTTGGTTAATATTGAGGATTATTAAGGTCTTTAAGGGCTTAAATTGTCCTAATCAAGGTGATAACAAGCTTAACTAGCTCGGTTTGTCCTAAAACTCTACTTAAGCATCTTAATTAGGTTAATCTTTTGTTAATCTCTACTTAAGCAAGATTAACTAATACTAATGACACCTTAATCATATTATGTATTGGTAATCAAGTTTAGTAAGTGATTAAGTAGCCTAATTACATGTTTAAGCTAAGCTAATCATGTTTAAGAGCTAAGCTAGTTTAGCTTCTTGTAATCCGGTTTATAAGCAAGCTTTAGGAGATGTTTTTGCTGCCTTTTGGATGCCACCTCAAGCTTATTGAAGACTTAAGGAATGTAGAAGACCATGTGAAGTTCACATGGGCTAAAGAAGCCATAGAAAATGAGAAGAAGAGACTTCATTGCAAGGAAAGCAATCTGCCCAGCATCTCACGTTCACAGCATCATTTCTTCTGTTTTGGGCAATGATCATTCCTTCTCCAATTGGCTTGAGCTTTTGAGGATATTTACTTTAAGTATGTATTTTAATTCCAATTGGTAGTTCTTCTGTTTTCACTCGTCCAATAGGGTAGCTAAGCTAATTATTAGAAGTGTGCTGTAATGGTTGTAATTTATTTCTTCTATTTTATTAGCCTAGTTGGCATAGCTAAAGTCGTCCAAATGAGCTGATTTTTGGACATGTTGTAGCCATATAAGTTAGCTTTGTACTCCTTTTGGAATTAAGTCATTTGAATGAAAATTGAAGAGTTTTATGCTCAAAACACCTAAGCTGTGTGCTTATTGTCTTTCCGGTCAGTTTGACCATTATCAAATCTTTGCTTAATTCTTTCACTTAATCGTTGAATTGGTGAATGAAACTCAAAGTAGATGCAAGTTAGAAGCTTATTGTTATAACTTGATCTTAGATTGGTGGTATTTGGTAGTGAAAGTGGTGGTTGTTCAATCTAATTGAACCGGTTTGTAACAAACTTTTATGTTCTCTTTCTTTGTTCTTGCTTAATACTTTGAATGCTCTTGAATGCTTAATCAATATGTATCATTTGGTATCAGAGCTGTAGGTTGATTAAGAGCATTCTAATTCATCCCTAAACACATTAAACACACAAAAAAACCCAAACACAATCCCCCCCAAAACCGAACCTAATTCTAAGCCAAACACACTTCTTTTCTTCTTTCTAGCCTAATTCTTTGAGGTTGAATCAATCATGAGTGGAGGTGAAGAAAATCAGTTTAGAAGGGCATGAACTTGAGTGAAGCAAGGTTGGTAGGAGTGGAGAATCAAATAGCCACTTTAAGTGAACAAATGGCTAATTTGATGACTGTTGTTAGAGAGGGTTTAGAGGACCTTTAAGGAGAGAAAGTGGAGGATGAAGGTGACTATGATAGTAGTGAGGAGTTCTCTCTGAATCTTCAAGAACTAGGAGAAAACCACAAAAGAAAGATGATTTTAGAGACATTAAGTTAGAAGTTCCTGAGTTTGATGGAAACCTTAATCCAGATGTCTTTTTGGAGTGGGTTTCAAGGTGTGAAGGATCTTTGAACTTAAGGAGTATGATGATTTAAATCTTTCAAAGGTTGCTGTAGCTAAGCTAAAGGGGTATGCATCCCTTTGGTGGGAAATGTTGTATTAGCTAGAACTAGAAAACAAAAGCCTAAAATCAAGAGTTGGAGTAAGCTAAAAAAGAAAATGAGGGAGAAGTTTTTACCATCTACTTACACCCTTGATTTGTATAACCAATTAGCTGAATTGTCTCAAGATCATAAGGGAGTTGAACATTACATTCATGAGTTTGAGAAATTGATGATGAAACTTGATGTACAAGAGAGGGAAGAGCAAACTATGTCACGTTTTCTAGGAGGGTTAGATAAAGACATTAGGAGGAAGGTGGAATTGCAACCTTATTCTACTTAGATGAACTCTTTCAATTTGCTTAAAAGTGGAGAAACATCAAAGGAGAAGAAGAAGAAGATGGCGTGGAGAGATAACAAGGAGGAAGAACTCATCTTACACTCCACAAGATGAACCAAAGAAGCTCACAAAGAAGGAGGATGTCAAGTGCTACAAATGCCAAGGCTATGGCCATTATGCAACAAATGTCCTAACAAGAGAGTCATGACTCTTGTAGACATTCAAGCCATAGAAGAAGAAGCATCCAAGCAACAAGAAGAAGAGGAGCAGGTGGAAGAAGTGGTGATTGAACCAATCCAAGAAGGTCCATTACTCATAACAAGAAGATTACTCCATGAAGAGGGGTGCTCCAAAGGCCTCACGAAAAGGGAGCAGATTTTCAAGACAAGTTGTGAAGTGGAAAGCAAGAAATGTTCACTTGTGATAGATAGTGGGAGTTGGCCAATCTAGTATCCTTAAACATGGTTAAGGAAATGAAGCTTCCATTGATCCAGCATCCAAAACCCTACCTTCTTCAATGGGTTAATCATGAAACTTCAATTGAAATTTCTAACCAAGCACTAATTTGTTTTTCTTTTGGCAGCTATTATGAAGATAAAGTGCTTTGTGATGTGTTACCCATGGAGGCTTGTGAAATCTTATTAGGAAGGCCTTGGATGTATGATAGGCGTGTGCAACATGATGGTTATGAAAACACTTATAGCCTCAAAACAAACCATCAATCCATTACACTTGAACCATTCATTTTGAAACCAAAATCCACTGAAAATAGTGAGCTACATGAAAACAATTTGAGTGCAAACCTTATACCAATAAAAGAAAAGACTGAAAAAAAGAAAAACCAAGAAAGAATTCAAGAAGGGGAGTGCACTAACAATAAATTTCATGTTTCAGGTGAAAAAGAGAACAAGATTCGAGGACGAATCTTACTTCAAGAAGGGGAGAATGAAGCATATGCATTTGACCTGATCTTGAAATTAATCATAAGTTTGTTTAATTTCTGGGTTTGGTTAATATTGAGGATTATTAAGGTCTTTAAGGGCTTAAATTGTCCTAATCAAGGTGATAACAAGCTTAACTAGCTCGGTTTGTCCTAAAACTCTACTTAAGCATCTTAATTAGGTTAATCTTTTGTTAATCTCTACTTAAGCAAGATTAACTAATACTAATGACACCTTAATCATATTATGTATTGGTAATCAAGTTTAGTAAGTGATTAAGTAGCCTAATTACATGTTTAAGCTAAGCTAATCATGTTTAAGAGCTAAGCTAGTTTAGCTCTTGTAATCCGGTTTTAAGCTAGCATTAGGAGTTGTTTTTGCTGTTTTTGGATGCCACCTCAAGCTTATTGAAGACTTAAGGAAGTGTAGAAGACCATGTGAAGTTCACATGGGCTAAAGAAGCCATAGCAAATGAGAAGAAGAGACTTCATTGCAAGGAAAGCAATCTGCCCAGCATCTCACGTTCAACATCATTTTCTTCTGTTTTGGGCAATGATCATTCCTTCTCCAATTGGCTTGAGCTTTTGAGGATATTTACTTTAAGATATGTATTTTAATGTCCAATTGGTAGTTCTTCTTTTTCACTCGTCCAATAGGGTAGCTAAGCTAATTATTAGAAGTGTGCTGTAATGGTTGTAATTTTTTTCTTCTATTTTATTAGCCTAGTTGGCATAGCTAAAGTCGTCCAAATGAGCTGATTTTTGGACATGTTGTAGCCATATAAGTTACTTTGTACTCCTTTTGGAATTAAGTCATTTGAATGAAAATTGAGAGTTTTATGCTGAAACACTAAGCTGTGTGCTTATTGTCTTTCCGGTCAGTTTCGACCATTATCAAATCTTTGCTTAATTCTTTCACTTAATCGTTGAATTGGTGAATGAAACTCAAAGTGGATGCAAGTTAGAAGCTTATTGTTATAACTTGATCTTAGATTGGTGGTATTTGGGTAGTGAAAGTGGTGGTTGTTCAATCTAATTGAACCGGTTTGTAACAAACTTTTATGTTCTCTTTCTTTGTTCTTGCTTAATACTTTGAATGCTCTTGAATGCTTAATCAATATGTATCAATTGGTCTCGAGATCTTCGAGAAATCCTTTACAAATCTTCGATAGTAACCAGCTAACCCAAGGAAACTCCTTATATCATACATCGTCTCCGGTGTTGGCGACTCGCGCACTACTTGAATCTTAGTAGGATCCACCGAAACTCCTTCCTTTAATATAACATTGACTGAAAATACAACCTCATCCAACCAAAACTCACACTTAGAGAGCTTAGCGTACAACTTACACTCTCTTTGGGTGGACAAAACTTCCTTCAAATGCAGCTCATGACTGCTCCTATCCTTTGAATAATATATCAAAATATCATCTTACACAACCACATATTTATCCAAGTATGGCTTGAAAAACCTATGCATCAAATCAATGAAATCTGTCGGGGTGTTGTTAAGAGAAAACGGCATCACTGTGAACTCATAGTAACTACAAGTCGTCCTAAACGCAGTCTTAGAAGTATCACCCTCAGCAATCCTCAATTGGTGATAACCTGACCTCAAATCTATCTTCGAGAGTATCCCCGCTCCTCTAAACTAATCAAATAAATTATCTATTCTCGGAAGCGGATACTTACTCTTGATTGTCACATTGTTCAACTCCTAGTAACCAATGCAAACTACCATATTTCTTTTTCACGAACAATACAGGTGCACCCCAATAAGAAGAACTAGGTCTTATTGTAGACACATAATCGTGTCTCCCCACTTGAGGATCTGATGATGAAACATACAGGGTCTTAATTGGTCTGACCCAAGGGTAGAGCAGTCTTAAAAGCCATTCACAATCATTTTGAAAAGTGCTAAGGTCCTATTTTAAAGCCCAATTAATTATCCATGATAATTAATTGTATTTTTAGCCCAATTCTTCGAAAATCCCAATTCATTGTTTAATAATAATTAATTGATTTATTTTAATGAATGAATATTTTCAAAAGATATTTTTTATATATAAAATCAGATTTTATCCCGTAAAATCAGATTTCCAGAATTAAAGGATAAAAGAAATCTTTTACAACGCGTTTTTTAAAAAGATGGCAAAGGCACGTCAGAAACCAGGCTGGTGTGTCTAATGCACCAACCTGCACCTAGCGCATGGACTTGCGCCTGGAGCATGTCTGTGCATCAGGCGCAGCTCTGTCCACCTCTCCAGTGCACTAATATGCACCTAACACGTGGAATTCTGACTCATTGAGAGTCCTGCGTCAAGCGCAGGTCTCTTCGTGAGACGCGGACTTTATTTCTTATCTTATTTAAAACGCGTACCACGTGTACGCTTTCTACTAGGCATGCCGAGTCATGCGCTTGACATGTCATCCTATGTCAAACGCAGCTGGCGCAGTGCAGTTTTCCTTATAAATATGACCGATTTTCGTACGGATAAAACAAATAGTTTATGAATACCTTTTTACGAACTACGAAACATCCCTAAAAAATTTACACCTTTCAAACACAAATACATTCAAATCTACACATTAATACATTCAGATTTTCAGGCTTCACGATTGCTCGTCCCGAAAGTTGTGAATCTCGCAGACCCAAGCCACGTATAATCCTGAGGGTCTTTAAATAAATTCTGTTTTTTATATTAAAGTAATTAACAGTTTTCTTTCTTGATGTAGATCTTTAATATAGAATCGTTCTACTGTATATTCTAATCACTTTTCTATACTTTATTTTATGTACATATTATTATTCTTGCCTTTGTATTATGTCTGCCTGGTTATTTTATGCATATTATATGATTTTCCCTGCATTATTGCTTTTATCACCCACATGTTATTGTTGTTAATCAGTGACCTAAAGAATTGTTCTAATATTAATCAGATTAATTTGGACAACCTGCTAGATTTCCTGTAAGTGATTGCATAATAACGTAGCACTAAAAAATATTCTTTTTACGTGTTTCCTAAACCAACCTAGACTAAATTATTTTTAGGGTGTATAAAATATATTATATAAATATTCTTCGGCATCAAATCTATAATGAATCGATATTTAGTAGAGGCCAACAATGAGAAATGTGGTCCATTATGAACATATTGGTACCCTCACCCCCAAACTCATTCTTTGGTTGATTTTGACCATCTATGGAGTCATGACGGTGAAATCTATATTGGATAAGTCTCCATTTTGTCCCTACGATTTTCCCATATCAACTTAGTTTTATGATTATTCCTAAAAACAATTGTTGGCGACTTCAAAAAAATTTCAATATAAAAAAACCTTACGGTGGGGTAGTCAAATCTAATACGCACTCATCCCATGCAGGCGAATTAAAAACACGCCTACACTTATAGAATCCCTTTTTCCAACAACTCCTCCCACTGAACTTTTAATTCTTTCATCTTAACTGGAGCCATTTTATACGGAGCCTTTTGAAATATGTATGGTTCGTTGCATTAAGTCTATGGTGAACTTTAGATCCCTAACAGGTGGCACACCCGATATCTCTTCAGAAAACACATCAGGAAACTTAGATACGATTGGGACCTCCCTATACTCATCTTCCTTTTGAATCCCTAGAATTCCACATAAGAATAACGGGTACCCTTCTTCGCACAAGATTAAATTCTCATCTCATATACTATCTTCACTCCATTCTCCTTCCCAAGCTTCCTATAAGTCACCCTTTATTTCTTAGGGCCGACTAAGGATACCTTCTAGGCCTCACAATCAATCTGAGCCTTGAATCTTCCCAACCAATCCATCCCCAAAACTATATAGAGGTCTAACAAGTCAACTCAACTAAGTCGAACAGAAAGTTCATCCTAACTATCACTAAAGGTACATGACTATGCAAGCTAGTATAATTAAACATCTCCCTTGACGGCAATTCAATTTCTAATGAAATAGACACTGGACTGCTTAACTGGAGTTTTTCTACTGAAGTGCTAGACCTAAATGAATGAGATGCTCCTGAATCAAATAACACTTTGACAAACAATGAATTAATGAAAAAGGTTCCAACTACTCCCTTAGAAACATTCTGAGCCTCACGACGGTTCAAGACGAAAACTCTGCCTTTAGGCTGATTCCCCATCCATGGTTTAACATCGACATTGGAATAAGCTAACTTTCGTTGATCATTCTGAGGGGCCTTACTACTCGGTTCAGGTTTGACTACAGGTTCTCCACCAGCTTTTCTAAAGCACTCATACTCTGGGTGCCCAATTTTTGACAATAATGGCATGCCATTTAAGTTGTCCTGATAATCCTTTCCAAGGTGGTCCTTATCACACCTTTTTCAGAAAAAAAGTTCTCTTAGCTTTCTTCCCATTCCCTTGGTTCCCATTAGGCTTTCGACTAGGGTACCGATTGTCTTTCTCAATTTGGTTAAATCCACCATTGGGCTTAGACTTCTCAACTCCACTTTATTGGTTCCCATTGTTGTTATACTTCCTCTTTTCCCTATAGGAGGTCCCTTCAATCTCTTTTCCTTTAACCCTATATAAGTGAGCAGCTCTACCATAAATTTTATCAAGATTCTCAAAATTAACACCTTGCTGCTCACCTTGCAGCTTACTCTATAGAGTTAAGGTTAACCATTGCTCAAACCTTTGGGCCTTCAAAGTCTGAAATGGTACTATCTTAGGTGCGAACCTCATTAACTCCAAATTTTTTTTATAATACTCACTAAAAGACATAGTCCCCATTCTCATATTGGTGAACTCCATAGCCTTTTGCTTCCTCAAGTACGAAGGGTAAAACTTAGTCCTCAAGGCATCTTTGAACTCGTTTAACTCGAAGTCTGAATCTTCTAAAAGAGCATGTTTCCTTTGTTTCCACCATAGGTCTGCCTCATCTCTCAAATAATAAACAACATTAATAGCTCTAAGATTTTTAGGGCACATTATGGCATCAAAAAGCTTATCAAATTCTCAAATCCAATTTTCTAAGCAAGTTGGGTCCTCTTTCCCATGGTAAGTCGGAAGTTTGACAATTGTTATCCTCTCAAAGACCTCATCAAAACTACCAGTCTCACTCTGCTTGGTTTCTTGATTAACTATCACCTGAGTGATATTTTCAGTTATCTTTACTAACCATATAACTCATACTCCTGCTCCTTCCTTCTGCCATTCTACTAGAAATAAAGGGGTTTTACGATAAATCTCAACTAATATTCAAATAATAGTTTTATAACTACCAAATAACACTAGTGGAAAAAACTGCTTTTGCTACTTATCAAATGCTCCGGTTGACTAATCAACCCGAGCATTTGTGAATTTTTAATTAAAATTTTCACAAATGCTTGGGTTGATCAGTTAACCCGAGCATTTGACATCAAATGCTCCCGTTGATTAGTCAAGCCGAGCATTTCGACCCTCTCTCAATTCATGAAACCTCACATTGAACGTTCTAAAATAATTTTCGTTTCTCCTCATTAGGCATTCTCTCTCTCCATTGTTTTCCCTGCTTCCCAAGTCTCCCGACTCTCTCAATTGGACCCTCTCTGAATTGAAACCTCCATCGTCTTTCCCTCAAACATCCCTCCTTCCCAAGTTCCCCTCTCTCTCAAGTCCGCCGCAGTTCAATGGGTTGCATCATAAGGCGTCGACCTCGCTATTTCTTTAATCAAATTGCCAAGCTCCGTCCTTTAGGTTTGATTTTCTCCTAATTTTTAGGGTTTTTTTAAATTACTCGAATCAATTTTAGGGTATAATTTAAAGTACCAATCGAAGAGAGTGCATTGGCCAATCGAAGAAATCGAAGTATGAAACCCTAGATCCGAGAAGAAAATCAAGAGCACAAAGCATGAAACCTTAGATTTGAAAAGAAATCAAGACCAGTAAAAAGGCCGATAAAGAAAGGGAAAAGGAGAAGAAGAGACTCTGAATTAGTTGAACTTGTTCTTCATTTGAAGCTTAAAAAGCCTAAATTAATGGATAAGAGGTGGATGAAGAAGATAAAGCGCAAAACCCTAATTCACTTTCGAATTTTCATTTTTTTTACAGCCGTTGAAATATGTTTTCGTTTTTTTAATGGATGAACTTTGGTATGGCTATGAATGGTTGTGAATGGTTGTGATTTGGTCACTCGTGCGTGAATTGGCCAGGTTTGTTTTCATTGTTTAGTTCAGTGATTGATTTCATGTTTGTTTGCAAAATTCAGTTTTTTTTTTCTTTACGAAGTTAGTAGGATTAATTTTGGTTGACTGATCCTAACTTAGGGTTCAGCTTTTGCAGAACTTCTGGGACTACATATGCAAACATTTTGAGTGAGTAGGTGGCTATCTGTCTGTTGGCAGAGATGCTTGATAGAGCTTGGAGATTACAACAGCAACATAAGAGTATTAGTCAGTGAAGATTGACACACAAACTCTTTTGGTAACAACTTCTCTGCAATGTGTTGTGTAAGTTATACAATGATGTTGAGAAGCATCAAAGCAACTATATATGGCTGCAAATTTGCAATGTGGATGTCGAAATAATTTATTATGGGTTGCTATCTTGCCTACAGAGTCATTAATGTTCTCTTGCATTGTTATCTGGTTATGGTTGACAAAAGCTATTTAAATGAAACATGGGTAACCATACTATTTACCTAACTAGCGAGCTAAAAAATGAAGTATAGAACAACAACCACCTTAACATCAAGCAACCTGTATAATACCTAGCATGTTTGTTTACGAGCAATTATTACTCTGCTAGTAACTTATAACTCGTGTTCGGTTATCTAAAATCCCTTATTCAACAACCTTTATACTGCTAGTAACTTATAATTAACTCGTTTAATGTGTAGTTTATATAATGAATTTGAAGGATGCAGCAAATAGAGCTAAAAATGACAAAGATTGTATAGCTACTTTCAAGGAGAAAGCAAAGGAGTCGTAAGAAGTAAAAACATTTCTGAAATCCTGGTAATATGTTCAATTACTCACTTATTGGCTCTTGATTCATACATCTCACTAGCTACTGCCTTTGTATTTTGTATTAGCAAAATCAAGCCCCACTGAAGTCTCGCTAGCACTATATGACCTGAGTCCTTTGGTGGTGGCTCTAAGATTTTTTATGCTTCCAGATTCTTTTTTCATAATATTGCTAGAATCTCATTCTAGTCTAATTATTTCACATATCCTCTAGTGTTTCAACCGCTAATAATTAATATTATTGTTGTTTCAAAATGTTAACACAATATATGGATTTAAGAACCATATGCTTGAATTGTATGCTTGGTGTTGCTGTTTCAATCTCTTACTAACATAATATTGTTGGTCTTGTTTGATTGGACTCATGTTTATTGGTGCATATTAGCGTTTTATCCTCTAAATTCACTTGATGATGCTTCCACACAAATGATGAAGGAAACCTCCAAAACCATACAAGTCATTTATTGGTCTCAAGATGGCAGGACAGAGTCTTCCCTTTTAGCAGTTGTATACATTTAATATTTGCTACTACTTGTAGATTCAAATTTCTAATATGTTTTTTGTCTAGTTTCTACAAAAGAAAATAAAAGTTAGGAATGGATTTTATTCTGTCAATGGTGTTTTTTATCTAAATTTGTTAGGCAACTTGAGGTCGGTTGCTAGCTATTACTGTTATCATTTCTTGAAGTGCATGTTCTAATAGCTTCAAACTCTAATAACTAGTGACGCTAAACGAATGAAACTGGTGATACTTTCTTTTCTTCAGGGATGAAAGTTTTCAATTTTTCAAAAGTTGGAGATTGTCGATGACTAGTGACCGACGTAGTTCGAGTTGATCCTAATTTCGAAATGGATTACCTTTTCTGGTTCTATAGTACGAAGAAATATGGATAAGATATAGAACCCTCACGTGTTTCTAGATGTGTCAACTGGTGGGGATCCTGTCCAAAGAAACGTAATAGAGGTAATTGGGATTTAACTCATTCTTTTATCTTCATTGATCCTTTCTAGTGATATAAGCATTCTGATTTTGCATATACATATATCCTTGGTATCTGGCGTAGTTGGAGTTTATCCTAATTTTTAAATGGACTACCTTTTTAGGTTCTACAGGATAAAGAAATATGGATAAGATATAGAACCCTCATGTGTTTTTAGATGTATCAACTGGTGGGGATCTTGTCCAAAGAATCGTAATAGAGGTAATTGGTATTTGACTCATTCTTTTTTAATTTCATTGATCCTTTCTAGTGATATAGGAATTCTCATTTTGCACATACATATATCCTTAGTAAGTCGTTTTGTTGATATGCTTACCTGCAGCTTTTGCCTGATTTGGTTACTAATAAATCTGTAGAAAACTTATGGGTACTCTACACAGGTAACTCTTCTTTTTCTCAATGAAACCCTTGTGTATTTCCTTTTCTTGATTTTCTGCGTGTTCGCGTGATTGCAACTCGTTCTCCAAGCAATGAACTTTCCCCTATTCACTTTTAAGAGTATAAAAATAGAATCAAGAGCCATGACTCAGCCTTCTTTGTGGGTTTTGCACTCCATATATATTGCACTGAATGAAGATATATGTTTGATGTTTGTATGTCTTAGGTGTGAAAGGTGTTGGAGGTACTATGACGAAACCTTTACACTTCAAGAGAACGAATTTCCACCTCATAATTAAAGGATTTATGGCCCAAGTACTTCCTCTTTTACCATTATCATTTTTGGTTGATCTTATCTATTTGTATAGGCTTTATGCTTGGATCTCTCAGTTTAGAAGGGCTTGCAACTTTTAGCTTACCAAGAACAAATTATCTTTGTTTCTATCTTGTATTAAATCTTCGTACCCCGCTCAAATACTTAGCGAGAACAAATTAGCTTTATCTTTATACCTCGCTCAAATACTTTAGAGATATTGAGTCAGCGATGTTTGGGTGACAATCCTTTGTAAGAAGCTTGATTGATTGGTGGCTCTGGGCAAGTTGTGGAAGGTGAAATTCCACAAATTGGGTATCACCATTTGCTTCTTCACTCTGACCCCCTATTTTTCTCTTTTTATTTTGAGTAATTTGACTGCTGAGGTGTTGCAGATTCTTGTGGAGAGAAGAAATATCCGGATACAAGGAAATAGATCCAACTATACATTTGTCGATGGTAAAAGCTGAGTTTAAACTGTATCTTAATGATATTATATAGGCACTAAATTTTGGTTTAATATGTTTTCTTTGCTTATAGCTACCTGATTTGGGTTCTAATATCAATGATGCCCTAAAGCAAGGGGATTGAATCTCTAATTTTCGTAAAGATAAGGTTGGCTAAGACATAAATGGAATATCTTACCGATGTTTAATGCTCTGTACTGCTATATTACATAATTCTAAGTAGAATATTATATTAATAATATATTCTTTACTGCTACTGCTGGTAGGTATAATGGAAACTCAGTGATCGGTCATAGAGAAGCAAACTATGTCATTTTGAAACAGAAGCAGAAGGGCAAATTTTGTCTCGATCTGCAATAAACCAATCTAAAGTGGAAGACTCTTGCTACCAATCTTGAGGAATTTCGTAAAGTTTCGGTGCGAAATCAAGAACTAGTGTTGTTTATATTTTCGCAAGTCTTCTCATAATATCAGTTGCCTTCTAACCTAGCTAACATCTTTTCCAATTATTTGTAGGAGAAATATTCATCTTGCCAAGTTAGAGTTAAGGCAGCAGTGCATGAGACTATTGAAACTGACGTAATTCATGTACTTGAGGAAGTGCCGAAAGTAAGGATGTTTCCTTCTGAATGATATCTTCATGATTCAACTAGAATGTGGGCTTTTGCCAAATTCACTTGGTTCATAGTTTTATTGTCTATTCTTGTTCCACTTGTAGAAAAAGGAGAGAGATGTGAAGTGACGCCAGAGACAAGAGGCTTTTCTCAATAGTTCTTACACCTATGCAGCTGCAGTCACTCGTTCTTGTCGCACACGCAGACTTGCAAAATAGACATTTGGTATGCTGTGAACATTCTTCACTACTAGAACTATCACTTGTTGTAAATAATATATTCACGAGTAAATGGCGCAAAGTTTGCCTCTTCTTATCAAATGTTTATAAATTTTCTCACTTGTACTTTGTAAGGTGCGGAAACATGCATAAGTGAAATATTTTTTATCAATGTAATTGATGGTTTTATCTTGTTTTGTTGGTTCAGATCTTAGGAGCTTAATTTTTAATTAGCATTGCAATGTTCAATTATACATAGTTGGATTTTGATATGTGTTAAGTTTGATTAGGGTGAAATTTGTATGTTTCCTTGCTAATAGAAGGAAGCATAATGGAAGATTATTTTTATACTATTAGGGGGTTAATTTATGATAAAATATAGGATGTTTGCATTTTGGAAGTTAATTGCTTCTTTCTGACTTACACACAAAGTGATGAAGGAATTCAAGTGTTGCTTAATTTATGTAATTTGTTGCTGGAATATATACGTAAGATATAAAGTATGACAGAAGGTGCCTCTGCTTTAAACCTGTGCATAATTTTTTTTTTTAATAAAATTGTATAAATGTTGTGGTTGTATGCTTAAACCGGAGCATTTGTTACCGGAGCATTTCATATATTCTAGCCATGTAAAATACATCAAATCCTCCAGTTTTGATCACACCCGAAGCATTTGATAAACTAAATACTCCGATTTTCAACCGAAGCATTTGAGTATCTGAGTATTAATCTACTAGCGTATTTCCATAAATATATAAGTATAACTAGTTCAAAACATAGCAATCACATATTTCATATATCATGACCAAATACGAGACCTTATTTATAACAACTACTAGAACGTTTGAGTGTATCAAAATATTCTTAGGATAACTAGACAGTTTCATTGCCGAAATAAAACTATATATTCCTTCTGCTACTAGAGACTTCAAACTCTACGTAGCCTGCCTCAATAATATTCTCCAACTCGTCAATAGCCTTATAATCATATTGGCCTGGGCATTCTCAAGGGGTATACTCTGGCTTTCAGACTCAGATGAACCTTCATATCCCATGCTATCAACTGAAGAAATTATGGATACTGGGCAAGGTAGGTAAATATCAATGGCATCTCCACCCATGTCGACTTTATCTATTTCTATATACATTAATTCGGTGCTAAAATGAAGAATTGTGGCTAACCAAACTCTCTGGACCTTATGATTATCTCTGTTCCACTCCCTAGTTGGTAAGACTCAACTATCGTACTTATCATGGAAGATTTCGTATTTTGGTGTCTTAGAAAGGTGAATTAAGGCTAACAAAATTTGGTAGGGTTCCTCACAGACCCATGGCTCCTAGTCAAATGCATTAATACCACTGACCTCAACAATATCATCTATAAAATCAAGGACTATTTTTCCTTCCAAAAGAAGTTCTTTAGAGTAATACATGTCCCTCATGTGGTTAATCATTTGTGAACAAAATTACTCATTAAAAGAAATATAATACACGTAATACAACTATTTGTTTTCCAATAAAACATGGTGTCCTTGCGTATCCCATACATAGAAGATATCATAAACTTTTTCCTCTACTTCCAACAACAATCACATAAATTATAAAAAATTGAGGTATTACAAGAAAATTATAAGAGTAACACTAATATGTGATAACTAAATATAGTTTAGGATTTTTACTAGATGCACCACTATGGCTTAAAATATTTATTTCAAAAAAATTTAAAGTGTACTTGATTTCAAGATATAGCAAGGTGATTATAGCTTCCAGGTAAGGAAGTTACCCAGAGCGTCGGGGAGAACCTTCCTAATCCTAGACAGATCATGTCACCCCAACATATCAACACCCTTCATCTTTCCAAATAAATAATATAAATATATACATATATATATATATATATATACATATATACATATATATATATATATATATATATATATATATATAGGGGTAGGATCCGTTGAAAACAGTTCTTAGTCTGAAAACTGAAAACGGGGTAACTTTTACCACTTTTAGGGTAACTTTATGTACTTTAGGGGTAACTTTTACCTGTTTTAGGGTAACTTCATTATATTAAAGATAAATTTATATATTTCAAGGGCAACTTTATATATGATAAGGGATAACTTTTAGTACGTTTAGGATAACTTTATTATATTGCAATTAATTTTCATCTTTCTAGGGTAACTTTGAGTATTATAAGGATAACTTTGAGTATTATAAGAGTAACTTTAACTAATTGTATTACTAAACACACCATTATTGATACACATAACAAAGTGAATACATACGAAAACAAGAATAAAACAACTGACTTTAAGTACTCATCAAAAGACAAAGAATTAACAAATGAAATTATAATTGATCTTCCATATCTGAAAATCATGTTGTTAATTCTTGATAATAATGTTCAAGCTGTTCTATCAGCAGAGGCGGACCGAGAATGGGACATGGGGGTACAAGTGTATCCCCATTTTTAAGAAAAGCTTTGATTAAAAAAACCCAGGAGGGAAAGCTAGAAGCCACAGCAAGGTAAGAGAAAGCGAGTGAAAGTGTCAAAACATGGTGGTACTGATGGAGATTTGTTGCTCCAGTAGAGTATAATAGAGGTATTAGATGAATTCATGAAATAACAACCACTTCCAATTTTCTTTCTCTTCAATCTCACCTAAAATTTGTGTTTTTTTTTTCTTCAATCAATTTGGGGCAAACACAACTAATTGCAAGACTACTTTCATAACCAAAATTCTTCAAAAGTTTAAAGTTTGAACCTCAATTTGTTGTAAATGGTGGAAATCTCAAGTAATTTCATGGGATCTTTGTTCTTTCTCTCTCCTCAGCTTCTGCTTTGTTTTCGGCTTTGCGTGGAAGGATGCTACTCATATTGGGAACATTTGCTTTCTTTTTTTTTAATAGAGGAGAGAGAAAAAAGATATTTTTTTGATAGAGGAAGGTGAAATGAGAAAAAAGAGTTGAGAGTGAGATGATGAAAATGGTGAAATTCAGTCGAAGAAAAGTGGGGAGGAGAGAGGAGTAGGTGAGGAGAGAGAAAGAAACTCAGTGAAACTATGAAAGAAGGGAGGAAAGAGAAAAGAGTGATTTTTACCCAAAAAACTGCAGCATCGTTGGCCACGCGATAAAAAATCAACGGTGTGGATCTTTGGTTTTCAGTTTTCAGCTTAAGAGTGGTTTTCACAAGATCCTATTCCTATATATATATATACATATATATACATATATATATATATATATATACATATATATATATATATATATACATATATATACATATATATACATATATGTATATATATATATATGTATATATATGTATATATATATATATGTATATATATATGTATATATATATATATGTATATATATATACATATATATATATATGTATATATATGTACATATATATATATATATATATGTGTATATATGTATATATATATATATATATATATATATATATGTGTATATATGTATATATATATATATATATGTATATATATATATATATATATATATATATGTATATATATATATATATATATATATATGTATATATATATATATATATATATATATATATATATGTGTATATATATATATATATATATGTGTATATATATATATATATATGTAGGGTTGGGTTCTAGTGAGAACCCTCTTATGGTGAGAACCGTGAGAACCACTTAAAATGAGCAAAAACTTCCTAAAATGAGCAAAAAAAAGTAACAAATGAGCATAAACATAAAATGAGTAGAAAACATAAAGTTATCAAAAACATAAAATGTAGAAAAATGTAAAAGAAGAAAAACGTAAAGTGTGCATAAAAAAGTTCAATGAGAAAAAAACGTAAAATGAGCAAAACGTAAAATGAGTAAAAACGTTGATAAATGAGCACAAATTTGTTAAATGAGCAAAATCATAAAATAAGTGAAACAAAAAATGAGCAAAAATGTTATGAAATGATCAAAATCTTTGTAAAATGAGGAAAAATAAGTGGTTCTCACGGTTCTCACCATAAGGGTGGTTCTCATATGAACTTAAACCTATATATGTATATATATATATAAAGGTAAGATAAAAAATTTTAGGCTACCCTCCTCTCGAGGGTAACACCTAATGCGTCGGATACAAGAATGGATGAAAAGGAAGAAAAGTTACAATCAGAAATCTCATAGGATGATCAAGAAACTAGATGGACGACATTAGCTATCAAGTCGGTTGCTCGATTAGCTTCGCGAAAGACATGTCGTACATGATAATATTGGAACTTAAATGGAAGGAGCTTGGGGTCTTCAATTATGGGAGCAATTTTCCAGGGCACTGACCAGAGATTGTTTATAGCATTGATAACTATGAGGTTATCACCTTCTACCATGATGTTTTGGAGACCCAGTTGCGAAGCCGCCTTCAGACCATGATAAAGAGCCATAGCCTCGACAATAGTTACCGATGTATGTCCAAGATCGAACATTTGTGCTTGAATAAGATGACCTTGATGATTGCAGATTATGTATCTCGCTGTGGCAGCTAACCCACGGACGGAAACATCGAAATTAAGTTTGAACGTAGCTGGGGGAGGAAGGTCCCAAGCTACCTCAATAGAATGGGTGGGGGTGAAGGGGTAGGGGTGGAGAATCTAGTTAGCTTGACAAAAGTATAGTTGCATACGAGTCTGCCATTCATGAAAAGTAAAGTTAGCTCGATGAATTACACGAGACACGATCCATTGTTCATTATTAAAAAGGATATCATTTCTCTCCTTCCAAATACCCCAAAAAAGGAAAATTATTTTGGGCAAGTGTGAAGCATTTTTTATTGGAGAATCTGAAGAGTAGAATTGGAGCTCGGAATAAGGGCACACCAATGAATAACCTGTTATAGGCCCCATAATTCTTTTGAATAGTTACATTGAAATATAACTGATCCATACTTTCAGTCCCTATATCACAACGAGGGCAATTGGAAATGGGGATGATATGGCAAGAGAACAAGGTGTCTCTAACAGTCAAACTAGTATGACACATTTGCCAACGAAATGGCCAAGGAGGTTTAGGACGGAGTTCATGAGGAAGCCAAGTGGCTGATTTTACTAAAAACGCCCCACTAGAGGTGGGGGCCCAAATGGGGGTGTCAGACACATCCTGGGAAGGCAGAGGGATCCCTTGGATTTTCAAATTTAAGTGCATGGGCAATATAGCATTTAGCTTGGCTAAATCCCAAGTACAATTAGGTGTGACGAAGTGAGCCCCTTTGAGGTCCATATCAGTAGGTGTCAGATTTTGATTGAGAATAGAGCAAAGACTTTCCTGACCAAGCCATTTATCGAGCCAAAAAAATATGTTTTTTCTAGTTCCAATTTGCCATCGAAACCCTTTTCGTAAAAGGTCTCTTTGCACCAGGATTTTTTTTCAGATCACTAAATCTTTAGGTTTAAGCGTGTATTCCAAGAAGGTTTTTGATTGTAGGTATTATTCTCGGATGAGAGTGGCCCAAGAGTTGATGTGGTGCGTTATGAGATTCCAACCAATTTTGGATAAGAAAGCTTTATTCAAAGGTAGTGTTCTCCGGAGGCCTAGCCCCCCTTGGGATTTAGGAGAACATACACATTTTTCCATGCAATAGGGGGGTACTGTTTTTATCTTTATGTTGACACCAGAAAAATTGACGATGCATTGTATCAATAGATTTACAAATATCCGAGGGAATAAGGGATGAAGAACAAGAGTAGGTCAAGAGAGACTCCAAGTTCGTCTGAATCAGAGTATGATTCCCTGCTTTAAAAAAAAAGTCTTGATTCCCATAATTGTATTCTTCCTAAAGTTTTAGCCAAAACGATGGCGACGATCCTATTTTTGTGGATAATAGGAGCTGAAGAAAATTCCCAAATACCGGCCAAGACAAGCTTTTGGGGGCATATTGAAAAAACCACCAAGAGATGCTTTCCGAGCATTCAGTATTTGCTTGGAGAGGACTAAGGTTGATTTGAGGAAGTTGATCATTTGCCCAGACATAGAACAAAACTCATCTAAGATATTTTTGAGTTTAGTACAAGTCGTCGTTGTGGATTTACAGAAGACCAGACTGTCACCTGCAAACATAAGGCAAGGGATGGTAGAGCCTCTTGGGCTTATTTTAAACCCAATGGCCGACTTTGGTAGCCGGCTAACAACTGCAAGCTTTTGGATCAAAACATCCATACAACGAATGAAAAGATATGAGGAGAGAGAGGATCTCCCTGCCTGAGGCCTATAGAAGGCTTGAACCATTCAGTAGACGAACCATTTATTTTGATGGAGTACAAAACTGTGGTGACACATTGTTTAATCCATGCAATCCATTTATTTAGAAAGCCTAACTTAGTGAGTATTTGCTATAAAAAGTCTCACTCAATGCGATCATAAGCTTTTTCTATATCAAGTTTAAGGGCACACCAACCTATTTTATTGTAGATATGTGGAATGTATTCATAATTTCTTGAATGATAAGAATATTGTCGTGAATGGATCTTTCTGGGGTGAAGGTATTTTGTAAGGGACTAATGTGTGACTTGAGAATTGGATATAGTCTTTGAACAAGCAATTTGGATATTCCTTTGTAAAGAGAATTAAACAAGCTAATCGGTCTGAATGATTAGGTGTTTTAGGAGTAGAGTTTTTCGGAATGAGAGCAATTAAGGTATGATTCAAAGAGGGAGGTAGTTATCCATGATGAAAGAACCCTTGAATAGCCTTACAAATCTCTTGGCCTACCATTGGCCAATATGCTTGGTAAAATTTAGGCCCAAACCCACCTGGAGCTTTATGAGGGTTCATATCAAAAAAAGCGGCTTTAATGTCTTCATTGGAAAAGGGTGCCAAGAGAGAAGAGGATGTAGACTCAGAGATAACGGGGGTAATAAAAGAAAGATCCAAGGACCTATTGGCCGAATTAGGCAAATAAAATATGTCTTTAAAGGAGGATAAAAGGAGGTCTATTATCCCCTGCTGGGAATCCACCCATTGATGCACATTATTTTTTAGTCGAAAAATAGATGGATGAGTCGTTCACTTTTTCATATTGTTGTGAAAGTATCTAGAGTTTCTATCACCTTGCGAGAGCCACTGCTTGCGGCTGAACTTGCCCCAATTAGCCTGGCCAAAGAGAAGTGGTTTCTCTCGTTGGAGGATAAGGCGATTAATACGCTTAACTAAAAAAGGGTTGTAGGGTTGCTCACATAACCTTTGCTCTAATGATTGTATTTTTACACAGATTTCTGTTAACTTATTTTGCGTGTAACGATATTTTGTCCTAGCCCAGATCTTAAGATGGGTTTTAATGCGATAAGATATGCCAATGTTTTCGTACTATTTGATGTGATTTAGGGTCAGTGGTCCAAACATTTTGAAAGCAGAACGGTGGCGCTGGATGGATGTTATCATATTTTGAATCGAAAACGAGTGGGGCGTGGTCCAAAACTGTAAAAGTCCCATAAAAGCATTGACAATGGGGAAAGATGTTCATGAAAGAGTTACTGGCAATTTCTCTATCCAAGTGTTCATAAATGGGGTGATTGTGAATACTTTTTTTCCATGAGAAGGAGGATTGCGTTAATGGTCTAGAGCAACTATTAGTTGAAGTAAGAAGTGCAGGAAGTCGTTGTAGTTGCAATGGCGAAAGAGGGTGCCCTTCAATTTTATCCGTGATAACGATTTTAAACAAGTTATAAAATCCTATTCTTGTAAGTGTACAAGACTTAGTAGTAAGTGATAAATGATAGGGTATCGTATCCACATAGAACAGTTTGATTAAAATTAAATCTAATATCTACTAAATTAATCCTAAATATAAATATAATGAATGGTTTGTGAACTAATTAAAATAATCTGAAATATATAGTAAACTAAATAAACTTGACAATAACAAAAGTGAATCGGAGAACAGACAATAATACGGAATATAGGACAGTCGAATCCACCACTAATAATATGACTAATAGATTAACTAGAATGAGAATAAATAGGTTTATCAAGTATCCTAAACCACAAGCCGGAATACTCACAAAAATAGTATTGTGATTAATTAGGTGACATAACTTATCTAAGCAAAGAATAAATTATTCAACTTTTTAACCACAAATCATCAAACACTATTGCATAACATCAAACTTTGAACTACAAGAACAAAGTATGTTAATTTGATAACAACAAAAACCAATAATTAATTCTACAAGAATAATCAGCAATTATATTGCAAACAATAATTAACCCAATAGATAACCTCAATAGTAATGCAATCATATACCAAAATCAATTCTCAAACAAAATTAAACTATCAATTCATAATAATAGGGTTTCATCTAAGTCATAGAAAAAGAATTAGCTATTCATAAATTGGAGAAACATCACCCAAATATGAGAAACCATGGCTGAAATTTGTTCGGCTCCTGATGTTCCTTCGTCGAACTCCTCTGCCGCCTAGTGTCTGCTGCTGCCAAAACCCTTCTGCCTTTTATTTTGTGGTTGTAATCTCCGGCTTTTAATCAAAGCCCACTTCTTGTCTTATTTTATTTGTCTTTTTATTTCATTCTCTTTTAATCCAATGTGATCTTTAAGCCCAAAAAGAGTTGTTTTGTCCTTTTCTTTTCATTTACTTTTCTACCTGCGTGAGGCTTATAATGTCTTGGCCCATTTGGGATTTATCCCAAGTTCCACATGGGTTTCACCAAAGAAAGTTATATTTCCTCCCCTTCTTGTTGCATGGATCAGAGTTTTAGTATTGTGTTTGACTCAATTATCCTATTAATTGACTCTGATATAATTACATACCTCTCAACATGTGATAAATTATTAATGTATAAAATATAACATAGTTCGAACTAATAAATAACTATATGAACGTAATTACTAAAAATCTATAAAAACCACTAAAAAATCCACAACTTGTATACTAATAAACAGTTAACAAGAGGGAATAAGAAGTTTATAATATATAATAATTCACACTTATCAAGTCCCCCACACTATAACTTTGCTAGTCCTCGAGCAAAGAAATTTTTAAAGCAATATCTAAGATTACTCAATACAACTAGCATCATATCACTAACCACCCCTAAAAGAAGAAACCAAACTAATGAGAATTTAATAGTAGGCTAAAATGGTTTGTTTTAAAAAAACTTAAAAGTTAGTCATAAAACATTTTTTTGTTAGGTTAGCAAGCTATAAATGTTATTGACTTTTATTCTCAAGCAACCTTTATAACAAAATAGTTTGATCTCATAAGTAATCTAGGTGCTCATGTGCAAATGTATTGACGTTCGAATACGAGGTACTTTAGTCAGACTTGATTATTGTTTCAGGTGATTCCCACATACTTTTCCGTACAAGAAGCACTTACTACCCGTACATGGATCGTCTCTTTCACATGCCATTGCACTTGCCAGCCAATGATCTCAAAGGAGTACTCGATACTTTGTTGTTTGCATTACTTTTGAGGCTTTTTCTATGTTTTTTTTTTCGATTTCCTTTTTGGAAATACAATTTTTTTTTTCACTCTTTTTTTTCCTTCAATAGTTCACATTCTCACAATTTTGATAATTTGGATTACTAATCCCATTTTTTTTTCTGAACCATGATTCCCTTTGTTTTTTAAAAAAGTCAAGTAATTCTCCAGTAACCAAGAGCAGTGAAAGATCACCAAGAAAAGTATAGGTACTAATTAGGTAGATTAAAGTATAAAAATCCTTCCTCCACACCCCGCATCTAAGCCAATGAAGAAAGTGTGCTAGATTACTAAGAATGATCATTATTAAGGTACATTAATAGGTCGCAAGAATTCAAGCCATCACATTCATAACTTCAAAAACATTTTTTTAATGTAATAAAACGAAATTTGAGTAAAACGTTGTTAGATTAGAGCCTATTATCAATTATTCTCATTAACTAGCTGCTTATCTATGAGATGACAATGAATGGTGTATAATATACCCCCAAATAGACACATAATAACATATATAAACTTTAAAAATTTCCCATTAAATTCACACAAAAATTTAGGTAGCATCTCCCCATAAATAGGACAACCGGCACTTAAATGCCATATAAACTAAACCTGTAATATTAAGATTCTTCCCACAAAGCAGCTAGCCAGCAAACCAACAACATCAAATAGCAGCAACATACACCAAACAATTCCAAAATGCGCCAAATTTTCCTCTCCCCCACACTTATTTCTTGCGTTGTCCGCATTGGAAGCAGAATAGAAAATAAAAGAAAAATAAGAGAGGAAAGATAGAGCAGCACAACTTGGTGAACATGTAATAGAAGTATGACATAATGGCGCACAGGGGCTGCTGCAACAACTGTCCTAGATGTTGGATAGCAGAACGATGGGTGCGACTTTGTATTTCTCAATGTACTTATAGAATCCATGCTTCTGCATTAATAACCTTGCTATCTGCACATTAAAATCAACTCCAATAACTTATTCGTAGCTTATAGATAAAGATACTAAAAACAATCTATTGAACCCCAAAAGAAAATAGAATAAAAATAAACAATTCCAAATAGTTAACTAAGACGAAGAAAGGCAAGCACTGGACTAAGTAAGAACATGGAAATGGAGAAAGAGTATTAGCCACTCTAATCTAATTTAGTAAGTTAAATCATATCCTGCCAAAGCTCGAAGAAGCTTGTCATAAGATTGTCCACATAATTCAGAAAATTGGAAGTAAGCACAAGATAGAACATATGTAATTATATAAGATAAAACCCTTGACAACTTAACAGAAATATGACCAGAATATTTGTTGAAAGGATTAAACTGATATTTGTAGTCCAAATGAGACACTTCATAGAGTATGGGGACAGTCATGCAAAACTTCATCCAAGTTATTCTTTTCTTCTTTGAAAAATTTAGATGGTTTGACTTCAATCTCTTGATATGGAAAATAATCATAAGATATTAGTGGGTAATCAAGTCCTAAAATTATGAATCTTGGATGGTTATAAGAGGAACTAAGCTTTATTGTAGGACAAAAGAGTGACATACAAGAATCAGAACTTAATGTATTAGAATCAATAGGATCTAAAACACTTATAAACTCAATAGTGTCCTCTACATCAATACAAGATTTAAGCTCTTCCTGGTGTGACTCTTTTAATTTCTTAGTGCAATTCAGCTCATCCTCCATATGAGAGAGTGTTTCCCTAGAAAAAGATGAAATGTTAGTATCATGCTCACTATTGTCAAAGCTCAAAACTGAAGTATCTAGTGTCTCATTTTCTTTATCATCCCAAAAATTGATTAACCTCTCCTACTCAATAGGTAACTTAAGCTTAATATTATTCACCTCAAAATTCATGTTTACCCCAAAATCATCTAACTTGACTGAACTAAGATCTTGCTTAATGTGAAAAAGTGGTGCACAATCATAACAGTCCTTGTTATTATCCTCTAAATTAACTTCATCATGAGCCGGGAATGTTTGATGTTTATTAAGTTGCTCTTGTTCTTCTAATTCGTCCATATAATATGGTGAACATGGGGGATAAGGCTTAATAACGATTTCATTACAAGACTCTCCCAAAAAGTTTCTTCCATTAGTAATACCCTCAAATCTATTATTTATCTCCTCTACTTTCTCAAAAAGATCATTAATAGTAGATAAGATAATCTCAAGATCATGATTGGAACTCGAAATTTGAAAATCAGGTTGGTATGAAGGTAAATTATTTGTATGAGGTTCATTCAAAAGATCATTCATAAAAGGTGGTCGAGTTGGTAAAGGTTGAGCATATAAATTAAAATGCATAACCGACTCCCATTCATAAGTTTCTTGTATAAACCACTCAAAGAAACTCCAAGCCTCATCTACGGTTTGAGACATAAAGGCCCCATCAAACATTGACTCCATAATGCATCTAGTCTCATCATTAACGCCCTCATAAATTGTTTGGCATACTTTCCATTTTTCTAAATGATGGTTTATGAATCGAGCAAGAAAATCTTTAAGCCTCTCCATGTACCTCCAAAATACTTCTCCCTCATATTGAAGAAAATTAACCCTAGCCATAAACTAACAATAGATAAAGTAAGAAATAAAAATAACCTAATGATACTATAAGATTAAAACAGTTAGTCTCCTACCTGAGCTAGTAATGATATAGAATAAAATCATAATATAAATAAAATAAAAAACATATAAATTATGCTAAGAACTAAAATAGCGGACAGTTAAACCGAATTAACCAACACCTAAAATATAACTAAAGATAAGGGGAACCAAACTGTAAACTAAAACAGAAAAAATATAGTGGAAAAAAAAAAGAATAAAGGAAAACAAGTTGCAGGAACTAATTACTATGCCAAAAATGATAAAAACATATTTTTTTTCCTTTAAATTTTTCACTAAGACTAAGAAAATAGAAAACAAGAAACTAAAGACACGTAAAATACAAATTGAACTAGTAGACAATGAAACTAAATTAACCAAACACCGTCCCCTGGCAACGGTGCCAAAAACTTGACAGCGATTTTAAACAAGTTATAAAACCCTATTCTTGCAAGTGTACAAGACTTAGTAGTAAGTGATAAATGATAGGGTATCGTATCCCCAGAGAAGAGTTGATTAAAATTAAATCTAATGTCTACTAATTTAATCCTAAATATAAATATAATGAATGGTTTGTGAGCTAATTAAACTAAACTGAAATATATAGTAAACTAAATAAACTTGACAATAACAAAAGTGAATCGGAGAACAGACAATAATACGGAATCTAGGACAGTCGAATCCACCACTAATAATATGACTAATAGATTAACTAGAACGAGAATTAATAGGTTTATCAAGTATCCTAAACTACAAGTCGGAATACTCACAAAAATAGTATTGTGATTAATTAGGTGACATAACTTATCTAACCAAAGCATAAATTATTCAACTTTTTAACCACAAATCATCAAACACTATTGCATAACATCACACTTTGAACTACAAGAACAAAGTATGTAAATTTCATAACAACAAAAACCAATAATTAATTCTACAAGAATAATCATCAATTATATTGCCAACAATAATTAACCCAATAAATCATCTCAATAGTAATGCAATCATAAACCAAAAATCAATTCTCAAACAAAAGTAAACTATCAATTTATAATACTAGGGTTTCATCTAAGTCCTAGAAAAAGAATTAGCTACTCATAAATTGGAGAAACATCACCCAAATATGAGAAACCATGGCTGAAATTTGTTCGGCTCCTGCTATTCCTTCGTCGAACTCCTCTGCCGCCTAGTGTCTACTGCTACCAAAACCCTTCTGCCTTTTATTTTGTGGTTGTAATCTCCGGTTTTTAATCAAAGCCCACTTCTTTTCTTTATTTTCTTTGTCTTTCGATTTCCTTCTCTTTTAATCCAATGTGATCTTGAAGCCCAAAAAGAGTTGTTTTGTCCTTTTCTTTTCTTTTATACTTTGCTACTTGCGCGAGGCTTATAATGTCTTGGCCCATTTGGGATTTATCCCAAGTTCCACATGGGTTTCACCAAAGAAAGTTATATTTCCTCCCTTTCTTGTTGCATGGATTAAAGTTTTAGTATTGTGTTCGACTCAATTATCCTATTAATTGACTCTGATATAATTACATACCTGTTAACATGAGATAAAATATTAATGTATAAAATATAACATAGTTCAAACTGATAAATAACTATATGAACGTAATTACTAAAAATCTATAAAAACCACTAAAATCCACAACTTGTATACTAATAAAGAGTTACCAAGAAGGAATAAGAAGTTTATAATATATAATAATTCACACTTATCAATCCGTAGGAGTGACCATTTCATTGAAATCACCTAATGAAATCCAAGGTATGGAAGATAAATTTAAAAATTCATTGAGATAATTCCAAAAAGATGGTTTAGCATGTTACTGTGCAGGGCCGTAAAGGCTTGTAACCATGAATTCCTGGTTATTTGGCTTGAATTTAATATGGAAATGAGCACATCTATCGGTAGTGGACTTGGTTGCAATACGAATATCACTATTGTTCCAAACTATACAAAGCCCCCTCCCCCCCCCCCAGAATGGTTAACGGGGTCGATGATTCATTTGTTATCAAAATGAAGTGCTCTTACTTAGATTAGAGACACTATTGCAGTGCGAAGTCATTGATTCAAGAATGAACATTATGTCAGATTAATATTTATTGCGAAGGTAAAAAAGTTCGGCAAGAGGTTCCGGATTCTTATCCCCTTGAATATTCCAACTTATGCTTCTCATATAAATTTTGTTTTGCTAATGAATGGCGCCACAAGCACCCATGGACCATAGCAATTGGAGAAAAAACAGTTACAAGTGGTTGAGAGAAACCCAAGCATAATTAAAAGAACAAACAGAAAACTCAAATAGTGGGGAGGGGAGAAACCAGCCACAAAAGTGGCCATGTCTGTGAGCTTGGAGTCCCAAGCAGCAAAAGGGAGTAGCCCAGACTGGCGAGATGGAAGCCTGATCATGTAGCACAATAAGGAAGAAAATATCATTGCAAGAGTGGTGGTTAAACCACCTTGAGGCATTTGCGAGTGACTAACCACTCGAGTCCAAGTGGGCAAAAAAATCCAAGTCAGAGATGATTGACAACAAACACCTGTGTAAAAAAAAGCAGAGACAATTAATAGAGAAACTAAAAGAATTTGTAACTAGATATAGGTGGAGGGCTAGAGTGAACAATTAGAGCCATATGGGGGAGGAGTCTGGAGGGAGAGTTTTTCTGCATATGAGGGAGGGGACAAGCTGAAGAGCAGTGAGTGGTTTGCAGGGTAAATTTCTATGGTGACATTGAGGAAGGCGAGAGCGTTGCCTGCATTGCGAGCACACCTAAATCCAATGCGGGTCATTAGAAGAAGCTATGTTACTAGATTCAAGCTTGGCCACAACCAAGTCGAGGAAGGGGGAAGGTTTTTTGGGACATAAACTGAGGAAGTGGTCCTTTGCACCACTAAAGGGGGCACACCTCATGAACCCCGTCATAGGTTAGGAAAAATTCATAAGAACCGGAGCAAGAAGTCATTGTGATTGTGCGAGGGACAGGTTTAGAAATGTTGATGTTTAGACAAACTCGAGCAAATTGAGCTTTCTCATCATTTTGTTGGGTGAATTTATCCAGCTTAATAAGGTGGCCAACTTTTTGAGTTAAGGTAGCTAGGTGAGACCAGGACCAGAATTCATTGGCCAAGAAGGGGATCTTAACCCATTGATCCACTTGTGTTATAGAGTTGCAAAAAGGCTTGAAGAGAGGCTTCCAAGGAATAATCACAAATTCCAGACCTTGGATAAACTAGACCTGATCAGAAAAGGCCCGGCTGGCCCGGCCCGAAAAATCATCGGGTTTGGGCAGCAAAATGTGGCCGAAACTGGGCTTCGGGCCTGGTTTTTTTGGCCCGACTTAAATTGGGCCGGGTATGGGCAGATTTGTAGGCCTGACCCGTGTCTGAAAGTCAGGTTGTTGTTAGGGTATTAGGCGCATCAGCGCATGGAGTTGGGAGTTGGACTTTAATTGGGTTGCTGGACATTATAATGAATATTGGGTCGTGACAGACTAAGTAAGAGACTAGGAGTGTATTAACTATTGAGTCAACCGTTTTTTTGGCCTAGGAGAGAGAAATCTGAAATTTCAAAAAAGAGTGTGATTGAAACCCAAGCTTGCAAGTTCCAACCAACTGTTTTTTTCCCTTCTCCATCCTATTGCCTTCTTCTCTTGATTCTTCATTTAGGTATGTTAAATAAATTTCAATTCTTTATGAGTTCAAGAAAAAGAAAAAAAAAACAGAAAACTTTCAGATTTAGGTATAATATGTATTTGCGGTGAAAATCAGCAATTATATCCGGGCTGTCTACTGCAATACTGGATTTCGTAATCAAGTTATTTTGGGGCTCATTCTTATATTTGCGCTTATGGCATAAATTTTGTGATGAAAAGACCTCCTCAAACAAGACACATTTGTGAAGCCATTAAGAGAGCTTAACTTAATCAATAATAAACGTTTAGAAGTTAGGACCTCAAGTAACCGAGTTGTTGGCCTGAAAATGGTCCGCTTGGCCCGCATGGGCCTGGCATTGGGCAAACCAAACTTGCCCGCTGGCTAGCCTGGCCCGGCCTAGTCTTTGATCAAGTCCAGGATAAACCAAGGGCGACGGTCCCAAACATCATCTTTGTCAAGAGGATTGGTGAAACGAATTAAAAACAAACCATTAGAGAGGTATCTAATAGAGACATCCCCCTGGATGAAAGCCCACTCTCTACGAAGGCGGCTGATAATAGAGGTTGTGGGTATGGGATCGCCCCAGATTTTCGCAAAGAAGCAAGTGGTGTGGAAAATTTGTAGCACTGTGTCATCAAGAGTAGGTGCTTGAACAGTTACGCTTGGGGTGGGAGAATTTGGGAGGTCTGTGAGAGTAGCACTTGGGTCCCTTGATTGAGGGGTAGAGGGAGGTGCATTGTTACCGTCACTACCCACTGATTGAACCATAGTGAGGCAGGGTGAATTGGGTTCACCAGGATGGTAATCCAAAGGGGAAGTTGGAGAGGGAGTGGCCCTATTAAGGTTAGGGCAAAGGGAATTAGTATGGCTAGAGGATCGAACAATATTAGCAAACTTGGGAGGGGGATATCAAACATGAAAACAGCAACACAGATTTACAGAAGAGGAGTTATTCGAAAGAAATGGAGAGGTGGGAGGAAAGGGAGTTCCAGGGGAACCCTTTTATAGTGCAGTATGGGCAGGCTTGAGTAAGAGAGCAGGGTGAGGGGCTAGGAGAAGCATTGGTAAATTTAAGTACAATAAATTAGGGGCTATGAGAGGAAGGCAGTAGTGGGAGGGAAGGAACAACCAGTGAATGACAATAAACCACCCCAAAGATTTCCCAAACAAATTAAACATGAAAATTAAAGTAAGACTAAAACAAAAGAGGAACAGATGCTTCCCTAAGCCTTTGGATTTCCCTGAAGATTTATGGCAGGGTAGAGAGACTCGGGGTGAATTGTTGTGAATTTGTGATTGGTCGTTGGCGTCTCCTTGAAGAGGAAGGGATTTGCGTAATGATGAGCTTTTCGCTGGATCTCTAGGCAAGTATTGGAAAGCAGACTTCTAGCTGCTGGATAACCATGATGACAATAGAGAAGAGCACTTGTAATTAAAGGAAAAATAATTTTTCGTCTCAGAGGGGTTACTAAATTATAGTTTATCTTGGAAAGAGGCAAGATCTTAGCGTAACTAAGGGTTAATAAGGAGAAATAATGAGGCTCAAAATAGGGTTGAGGGGAATCTGTAGACTGAGAGGATGAGGATTGTGGGTCAGGGAGGGTGGAGCAAGGGAGGTGGAGGAGCGTGAGAGAGAAGTTGGGTTGGTTCGGGAATAGCGTGTTCATTTAATCTTCTTCCTTGTTTTTTTCAATTTATTCTTTTTCTTTTTGAGGCCTAGTTCTTTTCTCTCACTATAATTCAGAAGCATCTTATGGAGCGCTTATCTCTCTAGAGTTTCCTTATAAAGTCCATCTAAATAGACTAGCCATATAGATATATATATATATATATATATATAGATATATATATATATATATATATCTATATATCTATTATATATATATTATATATATATATATATATATATATATATATATTATAATATATTATATATATATATATATATATATACACCCTTTTGTGGCACTACCAATATGCATCTATACAAATCGTCAAAAAGAAAATAATTAACAAAAACAATCTAGACTACAAATGCGAAACATTTATCTGTTCAAAACCTGAAAAGCTGATACCACTTTGTAACACCCCCAAATTAGTCTCTTTTAATTAAATAATTTACTAAATAATGTTTGAGTAATTTAGGAGTATTATCGCCACATGACTATCACACTTTCGGCAACCAACTACTAACTACCAAAATAATAATGCTTATTTATTAATAAAAGTAAATATTGTCTCAATACTCAAAATAAATCAAACACCCTAATCTAGGTGAAGATACCCTTTATAGTATGCTCCCATGCACATCCAAAATTCACCAACAAAACTTCTTACCAAAAAGGTTAATAGGACAAAGCCAAATAGGAAAAACAAAATACGTGTTAGTATAAAACTCCATGCGAAATGTAATAGATAAGTAACACATTTGTTCGTTCGCAACAATTTTCAATTCGGAAACTCCATAATAAATAATTCAAGAATACATCTTTAAGATTAAACTATTTATTTTCATACACTTAAATAATAATTCAAGAATAACTTTTTAAGGACAAATGTTTTCCAAAAACATGAATAATAATTCAAGAATAACCTTTTTCCAAACAACTATTGGATCAAAATTAATTATAAAGTAGTGCTAGACTCGTAAATAATACTACTGTCCCCAACAATAGGTTCTATAGTAAGAGACTTGTGCAACAATGCCTGGACCCAGAACCCGAACCTGAGCTCCGCCTCCAAACTTGCAAAAAGGGACCCACCCTGGAGGTTTGGGTGGTATATTTCCCCCTCCGAAGCTTAAGTCAGGTATCAGGAGTAGAAAGGAAACTTTTAGAGAGTGAGAGAGAATTTATGACAGAATAACAGTTCACTGTTCTAAAAAAACGTACCTTTCCCCTGATTTCAAGGACTATTTATAGTGTCCAAGATATCGTTAAGGTTCTTCAATCCGTCCAAGTAATTCAACAGGTATCCCTTTCTTCTATTAATTCTTATTTTGTGTTTTTTTTTCTTTTTCATTCTTTTAAAAGAAAAAATGGATTCGTCCTCCTCAACGAACCATCCTCGTCGCCTAAGTGTTGGTCTTAACCCTAGAACAGAGAGCCTTTCCTCTTCGGCCCATTCTAGAGTTGGTCCTATTCTGGCCGAACATGCATTTTATTTTTATGGACATGGACGGCAAAGTCAGACGACCCAGTCTTTACCTGTGCAGGGTAATCTGGCATGCGTCAAGCACGTAACTTGTATTAGATGAGGGGTGAATCTCCCGGCCTCTAGCTCAGAAATGGAGGCGTCAACGTGCCGAATCCCTACTGAAGGGGAGTGCAAAGTTCAAAGCGTCCGACCTTCGAACATAACCCATTCTCCTGAAGACGTCCAAGAGGAGAGAATCAATGACAGACCTTCTGAGGCCAGCCCGTCCGAGCAAGGTATGATGGTGGACGAGGTCAATGAAGTGGAGGTTTTCTATGATTCGGGGGAGTCGTCCACTACATCTTCCAAAATTAGATGCCGCCTAGGCCCTCTGTTAGACCCTAGGTTCATCCTAGCCGACAATAGTTTGCTTGGAAGAGTAGGTTCAGACCTTAAGCACTTTTCCTCAGCAATACTAATGTCGGGGTTCTCGTTCGTACTACCTGGTAGGGAGGATACCATAGTTAGTGCCCCGGCCGGCCATTTTGCTGTTTACCGGCTGGCTCTGGATGCAGGGTTACGATTTCCCTTGCATCCATTCATAAGCGGCCTTCTTCATCATTACAACATTGGCCACAATCGACTGACCCCTAACTTATGGCAGAACATCCTAACGGCCGTCTGTGAGTTAAAGGGAGTTAATCCCTCTTTGGCCGCTTTTACTCAAATACATTATGCATCTAAGATCCTTAGAACAATAGATGGAGCTTGGTTCAGCGTCTGCAACCGTCATGGCTTCCTAACGTCTTGGGATAAAACGTCCAAGAATGCAAGTTTGGAAGGCAGAGTTTTTATTCGTCCAAGCTCCCATCGAAGCAGTGGCCAGACGTTGCCACTATTTCAGTCGTGCCCCAACTAACACTAGATGAACGGCTTCATTCCTAGAGCTGGAGGATGATTCAGCCGATTAAATGATGCAGTACTTCCGAATTGCGGAGTACTCTACCCCCAAACATCTCGTCCTTCAAGGGTCCGTCCAACTGGATTCCCTTTAAGGATATGTTTTATAATGACCATTTCCTGGTTGCCGCCGGCTTGCAGCAGGCCAAGGATAGAGGTATATTTGCTTTGATTTTGCTAAGTGAATAACTTCGTCTAATGAATGTATCCTAACCTTAGTGTGCTTTCATTTCACAGCTGCAGCCAAAGCCGTCTTAAAGAAGTCTTGGCTAGGAGACACAAGCATGTTTAAGTTCACCAGCTCACTGTGGAAAGAGTATAGGAAATCCGGCTCTGAAAAGAGGACAGACACCTTGGTAAGTTAAATTTTTTATTTTATTTTTTTGCCGGCTAACTTCTTCCTGGACGAACCTTTCTCTAGAACGAAAATCGTCCAAGAAGCTTCAGACCGGTCTCCCTCAGCACATGAGACTCGTCCAGAGAATCAATATTTGGGTTGATTTCCTTGACGGGCCATAACGTCTGGACGCTCCCTGCTTCGAAGAGAAAGGCGGCCAAACTTTATCATGATTTGAGAGTAGCTATTTCTTTAGGAAGGGTTTAAATTTATTGATGAGTTCACGAACCTCTAAATCCAACACTGGGTTTGACTTAGAATAATTTTGGTCAAATTCTTTGGCATTTTCATGAATGTTTGTGTGATTGGCTATCATATGAGCATAATTTAGGTGCCCTTAGTGAAGGATCGAGATTTGAAGTTAAGGGGTTACCTCAAATCGATTATTAGGCTTGAAGGACCACAAAAATAGAGACTACCTAGCCTAGGGGACTTAGTTTGCTTATTAATGTTCATCATGCGTGTTTATGCATATGCTTGGTTGAATGCCATAGCCATGAGAATAGGTATTGGATAAGAGACTAGATATCTACCTAGCTCGAGAGAGTGGTTAGAGTACTAATGGATGAGCCATTCCCCTCAATTGATTCCGATTGTTGATTCTCATTGTGATTGTTTGGTTTGTGAATAACACTAGTGGAAAAAAGTTCAACCGTTGTGGTTAAAATCGGACTTACTAATGCGATTTTGATCCGCATCAGGTTGGCTCGCAGAAGATCCAAAATATTTGCCGATGCGGTTTTACCTTAAAACTGCATCCGTAAATGATATTAATTGATGCGATTATAAGATAAAATCGCTATCAGTAAATAATTTACTGATGCGGTTTTACCTAACAACCGCATCTGAATTGTCTAACTAAATGACAAAAAAAAAGTGCAGACCTGCAAGCTGCAGGTCTGCACTTATGTTTCATTCTCACCGCATTACTGCATTAGTTTATATCATGTTGCAACAACAATTTTTTTTTTTACAACAACAACAATGTTACAACAATAACAAAATAATTGCCAAAAAAGTACAAATAAAACTGAATAAAAAAAATTACAAATAAATCTAGAACCGAATTAATAACGCAAATACATACCAATTTACCTTATTTCCAGTTTCCAGAAAACGTATATATATATATGTTATATACGTATACATACCAAAAATATATGCCAAACTTTCTAGTTCAACAATGGAAATAACCAAAATTACAAAAAAATGAAAAAAAAATCAGATCTAACTAGAAATACAAACGAAAAAACGTATATAAACTAATTAAAAAATCAAATCTACTGAAAAAAAACCAAAAAACGTATATAAAGTGAACGAAAAATACAAAAAAAAAGAGAATTAGATCTAACTAAAAATATAAACTACAAAAAACTAAACTCATTAAAAGAAAACTAATCATTAAAATTCTAAAAATCGACAAAATAAAAAAAGCCTAAATGTTACCAAAAGACTTGCCGGAAACGACGGAAAAAGAGGACATGCATCGTTTGCTTCACTAGCGCAGCTTCGTTCGCGAAAAATGAATGGCTCGTGGTGTTTCGTGGCAGAAACGACGAGGAATTGCGGGTACTTGCCGGAGACGACGAAGAAACGACGAGCTTGTGAGTAATAGGATGGAGAAAGTGAAAGAGGGAAGTGAGAGTGCGTAGATCAAAGAAAAGGAGAGGAGAGGATGAAAGAGGAAGTGAGATTGAGCGTTTGAGAGAGGGAGGAAAGATTGGTGGCTGCGATTTACGGTTTCATAAGATAGGAGAGATGGAAGAGGTTGGGTGGGAGTCTGGGAAGAAGACTGAAATTGGATGAAATGGGTGTTTCAGAGAAGAAGGCCACACATTTTTTTTTTAAATACGATGAAATATGCTCAAGGAAAATGGGCCACACAAAATTAAAACTGGGCCACGCGTTTTCTCGAATATTTTTTGAGCGAAAATTTTGTTGATTTTCTGATGCGGTCCAACAAACCTCATCAGATTTTTTAAAAAACGCAGCGTTTTTTTTTTAATTTTATGCGGTCCACAAGAGGACCGCATCAGATTTTTCTGCGAACTTTCCCTCTCATTTTTTGGTTGCTTTTCGGATGCGGTTTTACAAAAACTGCATCTATTACTAAGTGACATATAAGGTTTTTTCCACTAGTGTAAGTTGATTGGTGGATGCCCCTTCCCAAGCTCATTTTTCTTATTGTATATTCATCTGTAACTCTTCAAAAACATAGACTTTGCTTAGCTTATCATAAATTGATACTTGTTGATGATTCCCTTAGTCTTTGTGAATTCGACCCTTTACTTGCCCTAAATTGGGTAGTTTAGGTATATTTAACGTGTTTACAACTAGCGCGTAAACCAAAGGGGGAAATGAAGGGTTTTCGTAACCGCTACACTATTGTGCATTATGCCTACTCACCTAATGATTCATTTAAGCTTCCTAAACCTACCCAAAACTCTGAATTTTTTATTAGAAAATTTCGGCACACTCATCATCATCTCACGCCTCTTCATCTGAACTTAGAGAGCAGTATTCCATAATTTGGTTCTCTTCATCACCAAAAATTCAAGCTTTTGCCCACTACTCTTCATCAAGTTGGAACTTTTAACTCTTGTTCTTAGGATTCTAGGAGACGATTTTGGAGGACCCAAACTTGTGCACGAGGAGTACTCATAGTCTTGTCGTTTAACTATACACCATCCGACGTTCTAGGTAACTAGTAATATGCTACCTATTATGACAATTTTTAGAATAAGGTTTGATTATTAGGATATGCTTAGGATTGTTAGTTATATGTTGATGTTAAGATTTTGAGGAAGACGCGTAGCGTTGCATACTTAGCTCAGCCTAGAAGGATAAAAAGATTTAGGATATATATCAACAAGTACTTTTAATGAGAAGGTTGAAGTGAGATGCATCACAATATGTTGCAAAAATTGTTTAAACGGGGAAGGATGTCATGGTTGTTGCAACCATTGCTGGTACCCAAATGGAAATTCAATCTCAATGGACTTAGTATCAGGATGTCACATGTAAATAAAGGGTAACGATTCTATTGGGGTAGTTAAGAATACATTGACAAAAACAACTCGATTAATTTCCATAGTTAGCATAGAGAAAGGAGCAGTTGGCTAATGCGTATGTTAGAGAAACATTGCTTTTGAATGGAGTTCCGATTATAATTTTTTTCTGATCAAGATACTCGTATTATGTCGCAAATTTTTAGAAAAAGTTGTAAGAAGCATTATGGTCTACTTAGGTTTTTAGTTCAGCATTTCATCCACCGACGGATGGGCAAATAGAGTGTGTTATTCATATGTTGGAATATATGTCATGAGCTTATGTATTTGAGTTCAGGATTTATGGGAAGATAAGATAACATTAGTGGAACCTTCCTACAACAATATCGAGCATTAATATGACTCCCAATGAAGCTTTTTATGGACGTAAATTAAATGACGGACCCCAATTTGTTGGGATGATGTGAGCCTTGTGTAGGAATCTATAAGTACTATAAAGCAGAATTTCATGAATCAAATTCATAAGCACTTAAATCAGGATCACATGCATATACAATTAAGGATCACATACAAGTTTAGAAATAACCTTTGTAGCGTGAATTCCACAAAGCTTGAGTAATCCAGATAAAGAACCTCATATGCGATTCCTCTACTTGGTCCATCAACCCGGATCAACACTCCACCAATGCTAGTTGGAAAGGAAGAAAACTTCTTCTTTGTTTCTTGGAGGTATACGTGACTTTCAGAGAGAGAATATGAGAGAAAAAATAATAAGAGATTTCTGATGTATTTTCTTTACTGCCTGTTATGGCTGAATTTTTTACAGGTTGACATTGACGCAAGGACGCGATGACGCGACGACATGATAACCTACGGCACAGTGACGGAGGAAGTTGGACCTAAAGACATAGCAGGCAATGCGGAATTTGAGGCTGGAACATTAAATGAGTAACGGTCTGACTAAATAAGGAAAGAGATTAACCAGCCATAAATTCAGCCGTTAAGAAGCGTGGGTCAAGACGTTGGCACACAAGTGAAGGAGATCGCCGTGATTTAAGCCAAGAAATCAATGTAATAATGGGGAGATTTATTGTTGTATTCGTTGGAAAAAGCCAAAGGAAAGAAAAGGCATATAAAAGAGAGAGAGAGTCATTTTCATGTTTTTTAGCAACATTGAGAGAAGACACTAGAGTGAACTTGGCATTCTTGTAAACGACATCAGTCAAAAGAAAGATAGTGAACGATATTAGTTTGGTGGATCTCTAACCACCCGCGTTTTTACCCATCTTCATTGGGGTTTTCCGCGTCACCATTTTTGTGTGTTCATCCCCTTTGACTCCCCTTTGCACTCTTTCGTCGCATTGACCTTGACATTATCTGGTTGACACGTCCCGCAAACTTCAATTTCATCGTTAGTGATAAATTTTAGCATAAACAATTTGGCGCCCACCGTGGGGCTAACCAGACCATCTACTATTCAAAATCTGTCAAATGGGAGAAACACCTAACCTCGAGGAAATGCAAAGGCAGTACGAGCAAATGAGAGCAGAGATGCTCGAAATGAGGCAAGTCAACGAGCGTCTAACTACTGACTTTACGACATATCAAGAGAGGATCCAGAAATTGCAAGAGGAGTTAGCATCGTCCAAGGCCTCGAAAGCCCGACGTCGAGAAAATCTGAACGACATCCCTTATATGGGGAATCTCTCTGAGTCGGATGACGAAGAACCTGAAAATGATGAAGAGCCCGAGGACGAAGAGCCCTTGAACAATGAAGGAAACGACCAAGGAGGAGAAGAAGCAAACCCCATGACGAAGCGTCTGGCTCAGATCGAAAAGCAGAACAGGCGCTTGATGAAGCTCATGTCCCAGCTCCCCGGAGCCCAACACCAGGCATCGTGGATGGAAGACAAACCCGCGACGGCTACGCAGAGTCGCCGTTCGTTGATAGGATCTCAAGAGCCGTGCTCCCCAAAAAGCTCAACCTGCCTACCCTAGCTGCTACTTACGATGGTTCAACCGATCCGGGCGACCACGTCGCGCAATACAAGCAACGGATGTGGCAGGCGTCGATTCCCTGGCATATAGTAGAGGCATGCATGTGCAAGTCGTTCGGAGCCACGCTCACCGGTCCCGCTCTCAAGTGGTTGGGATCTCTCAAGCCAGGAAGCATTGGCAATTTCTCCACCCTCGTCAATAAGTTCTATGAGAAGTTTGAAGGCAGTCGCAGCCTGGAAAAGCAAACGAGGACCTATATGGCGTCGTGCAGGGACCCAAAGAATCCGTTCGCGATTATTATAATCGCTTTAACAAAGAAATGATTAGCATTAAAAATCTTGATACTAAGACTGCTATTGAATGTTTCAGGAAAGGACTAATCTTGCGGTTGAAGCTATACAATCGCCTGACGAAGTACCCGTGCCAGACGTTCGAGGAAGTCAAGTCGCGAGCATTAGCACAAATGAGGTTAGAGGAAGATGACGCCATCCTCAACATATCCACCCCGGCGCGTGCCAGATACTCCTGTTAATCGGAAGGCCTTCGTCCCTAAGAAGAACAACTGGCGAAGTCACCCCTACAGCCGTTCAAACCAGGTAAACAATGTTGCTAACATCGCAGAAAGTGCAGGTAATGGCACAAGGACGGAGTCGCCAGCCTTCCCTGCCTTAGATTCCTACGGATTCTCCGTCGGCGTCGGAGGCGTTGTAAATGCCTTAGCTAGAATCGGAGCGCCAGTTCATTGGCCGAAGAAGAGCGACCTCCCGAGGCGCAAAAAGATCAGTCAAAAGGTGTCAGTTCCATCATGATCATGGGCATAAGACGGAGGAGTGCATTGCGTTGCGACGCGAAGTCGGTTCATGCTCAATAAGGGGCATCTTAAGGCCTTCTGAGCGACAAAGGTAAAGCGTCCTTTGGAAAAAATACGCGCAATCCGACCTCCTGCGTCGCCCGCACACGTAAAGGTAATTAACGTCATTTCTGGTGGATCTGATGTATGTGGACTAACGTATTCCGCAGCCAAAAGGCTAGCAAGAGAGGGTACCCCCTCGTCCGCCGTTTATAAATCTTGCAGGTCAGCCGAGGAGCGCAAGCTCGAAGCGATGGCCATAACCTTTGATGATGACGACGTCTGCGACGTGGAGCATCATGACGGATTAGTCATATCCCTGACTGTCAGCAATGCCTGTTGAAGCGAGTGTTGGTCGATGGGGGCAGCTCAACCAACATCATATTCAAAAGCGCCCTCGAAGGTATGGGTCTGTGTGATAAAGATATTACTAAAAAATCTACTGTTTTAGTAGGTATCAGTGGAGAAGCCCAACATACTGTCGGGGAGATCACGCTGCCGACGCTTGCCAAAGGCGTCAACCTCCCGACCAGGTTCAACGTCGTAGATTTCCCGTCAGCATACAACATCATTCTCGGTACCCCATGGATACACAAGATGAAGGCCGTCCCTTCAACCTATCATCAGTCGCTGAAGTTTCCTACCAAATGGGGGGTCCAAGAAATAAAGGGCGAGCAGAAGTCTGCAAGGGAATGCTATAGTTCGTCGCTCAAGCCCCCAAAGGCAGCTATCTAGCAATTAAAGGATGGGTCAGCACCCGAGCGCCCAGCGAGCAGGACGTGGATGAAGTAATGCTCGATCCATCCATCCCGATCGCGTCGTTCGAATCGGAGCGACATTGTCACAAGAGTACGAGGTCAGTTAATTGATTTCTTGAAAGCTAACCAAGATTGTTTTGCTTGGTCCCATGAAGATATGACAGGTATCAGTCCTGACGTTATCACGCATAAGCCAACGTTGATCCCGTCACAAGCCTGTGAAGCAGAAAAGACGTAAGTTCGCTCCTGAAAGGAACCAGTCATCAACGATGAGGTCCAGAAATTGATCGATACCGGAAAGATTCGCGAATAAAATACCCAGATTGGTTAGCTAACGTCGTCGTGGTCAGCAAAAAGAACGAAATGGAGAGTCTGCATCGACTTCACAACCTAAACAAAGCATGTCCTAAGGATCCGTTTCCTCTTCCTCATATAGATGCAATGGTCGACGCGACGGCCGGTCACGAGCTTTTAACGTTCATGGACGCGTATTCCGGGTACAACCAAATATTGATGCATCCGGACGACCAGGAAAAGACCGCGTTTGTCACCGATAAAGGTATATATTGTTACAAGGTTATGCCTTTTGGTTTGAAAAATGCAGGTGCCACGTATCAGCGACTAGTTAATCAAATGTTTAAAAACCAGTTGGGTGACACCATGGAGGTGTACATCGATGATTATGCGTCAAATCCAAGCAAGCGAGCGATCACATTCAACACCTGTCGGAGGCTTTCGACGTATTACGAAGGTATGGCATGAAATTAAATCCTACTAAGTGCACCTTTGGAGTGTCCGCAGGAAAATTTCTAGGGTACGTCGTGACGCAGCGGGGAATTGAAGCTAGTCAAGATCAAATCAAAGCCATCATCAACATTCAGTCCCCACGAAGCGTCAAGGAAGTACAAAAGTTGACGGTCGCGTGGCCGCACTAAATCGTTTCATATCCCGGTCATCAGAGAAGTGTCATCTGTTTTATGACGTCCTGAGAAAGAACAAGGGCTTCGCATGGACGCAACAACATGAAGATGCGTTGCAAAAGCTGAAGAACTATCTGGCGACGCCGCCATTGCTGTCAAAGCCAAACATCGGGGAAACGTTGCAGCTTTATCTAGCGGTAAGTAACGTGTCCGTCAGCGTTCCTGACGCGGGAGGCGGAGAGCCAGCAGCTGCCAATTTACTATGTCAGTAAGTCTCTGCTAGACGCGGAGACCAGGTATTCTTCATAAGAAAAACTCATCTTAGCTTTAGTCGTACTGTTAAGAAGCTTAGGCATTATTTTGAAACGCATACTGTAGTCGTAATGACTAATTATCCTATCAAGTCTGTTTTGCGACATCCGGAATTGACAGGTCGCATGAGCAAGTGGGCAATAGCACTCAGCGCTTACGATATCCGATTTTATCCAAGGACTGCCGTCAAGTCACAAGCTTGCAGATTTTGTGGCGGACTCAGCCAGAGCTAGAGAAGCTCGCAGACGACGAGGTTGCAAGGATTAACCAAGTAAAGACATACTGCTGGATATTGTTCGTCGATGGGTCCTCTAATTTTCGTGGCGCAGGTCTAGGCATTGTGCTAAAGTCACCAAGGGGGCAAGATAGTCGAGCCATTTGCTTGTAGTATTAGAGCGACGAATAACGAAGCCGAGTACGAGGCACTCATAGCCGGAATGACGTTAGCAGAAGACATGGGAGCGAAAGCGTTGAAAGTCTTCAGCGATTCACTGCTGATAGTCAGCCAAGTCAAAGGCGAATTCACAGCAAAAGACTCTAAAATGGCCATGTATTGGAAATAGCTCAGAGTAAAAGTAAAGTATTTAATTCGTTTGATATTTTGCAGATACCTAGGGATCAAAATACACAAGCGGATGCATTGGCCAACCTCGGATCTTCTTTAAGGGACGTTTCGTTCACGTCCGTCCCTATTGTTCACTTGACAAACCCTGCCATCGCTAAAAATATTGGAGACGATGTCGCACCTATGACCGACTAACTTCGAGACAGTCGTGGGGTCGTCAATAATATAGACGGTCCCCGTCAGGAAGTAATCCCGACGATGACGAGGTAAGTGTCAGTTGGACAAAACCATTTTATGATTTCCTTGCTAACGATGTACTCCCAACAGATAAGGCGGAGGCACGCAGGATGCGATTCAAGGCGTCGCGATACGTCCTCATTCAAGGAGTACTCTTCAAACGGTCCGCCGCAGGCCCTACCTACGTTGTTTGGAAAGGAGCAGTGGGGGCAAGTCCTGAAGGACATGCACAATGGCACTTGTGGGAATCATTCAGGAGGGCGCAGCTTATCTAATAGAATATTACGCATGGGCTATTATTGGCCGACAATGAGGAAGGACGCAACAAGGTATGTCGCCAAATGTGATAGTTGTCAACAACATGCAGGTATGACGCACAAACCTTGTGAACCTTTGCATCCTACCCTAACACCTTGGCCTTTCATGAAGTGGGGCATGGACATAGTTGGTAAGTTACCTCCAGCCCCAGGACAGAAGGTCTTTATGTTGGCACTAACCGACTATTTTTCTAAGTGGATTGAGGCAGGATCTTTTCAGCAGGTACGTGATAAAGAAGTGATCTCCTTTATATACACTAACATCATTTGCAGATTTGGTGTCCCGTCCGAGATAGTATGCGACAACGGGTCGCAGTTCATTAGCAACGAAACAAGGCGCTTCTGCGATGAGTGGGGCATAGCTTGCTAACGTCAACGCCAAGATACCCGCAACCAATGGACAGGCCGAATCCAGCAACAAAGCGATCATTGACTCTTTGAAGAAACGGCTCACAGCCAAGAAAGGTAAATGGGCGGAGGCGTTGCCTTCCATCTTGTGGGCTAATCGTACGACACCACGCACCGCCACCGGACAAACTCCGTTCTCATTAGTCTATGGTTGCGAGGTTGTCCTGCCGACAGAGGTGAGCGTCCCGACTGCGAGATGCAGCCTAGCGACGGAATCACGGAACCGCGACGATTGATTAACGACCTAGATACCATTGAGGAATTGCGCGATGCAGCACTGGTGCGCATGGCAGCACAGCAGCAAATAGTAGCGAGGAGCTTCAACAAAAACGTTCAAGCCAAGTCCTTCGTCGAGGGAGATTGGGTCCTAAGAAAAGTGTTCCAAAACACACAAGAGGCTAACGCTGGCAAACTAGGCCAGAAATGGGAAGGGCCATACCAAATCAGTAAAGTAGTAGGCCATGGAGCCTACCAATTGGTTCGACATGACGGAAGCTCAGTACCTCGCAGTTGGAATGCCACGCACCTCAAACGATACTACTTTTGAACGCCAAGTGGCGAGCTTTGTTTTCATTTTCAGTCAAAAAAAAAAAACAAAAAAGAGAAAAAAAAAACAACATATATACATAGAGAAGTGGATTGGTTGGTGATGTTATAATTGGGTCGCTAGGTGACTAGCGACCATAGTGTCCTCTCACTGGGTACTTGTTGAAGTTGCAGGCAAGTTGTCCACATTCAACTCATGAACGTCCCAACGGCTTCCACCATTACCTCAGCCGACGCAACGATAGGGGCACAGTCATTTTAAAGTCATAGCTAGTGGCGGCATTTCAGCCATCCCCCCCTGACGGACACATGTAAGTTTTGTGTATTTCCTATGTGTATTCTAGAAAGTCGTTTAATCCAAACGATACGTCTGAACGACTAATTGTGACTTTTATTAAGTCCAAATGATACGTCTGAACGACTAATTATGACCTTTGTTGAGTCCAAACGATACGTCAGAATGACTAAATTATGACCTTTATTGAGTCCAAATGATATGTCCGTATGATTAATTATGACTTTCATTGAGTCCAAATGATACGTCCGTATGACTAACTATGACTCTTACTAAGTCCAAGTGATACGTCTGAGCGACCAACGATGGCCTATAGAACGCCTGGTTAATCCTTTAGAAACGTCAGAAGTGAATCGCTACCAGGATACATGCATATGACACACAGCAGAGACATAAAATTACCTATGATAAGAAATTTATTCAGAAGCAACATAGTAAATGGTCACCCCTATAGGCGACCCAAAACGTACGATGATTAATAATCTAAAAGTTATGGTCACCCCCTTAGGTGACCCAAAAGTTTAATACAAACAGTCACTCCCTTGAGTGACTTAAAACACAGTTTGATTAAAAATTAAGTTTAAAGGATAAGAGGCATGACATAAGGGACTAGGAGATTAAACGTCAGAGACCTTCTCAGCTTCCTTCTCCTCTGACGTTTCAGCGGGCAAGACAGAGGCTGGGGCTTCCTTCTCAGTCTCAGGGTCAGGAGGCACATCCGACACTATGAACCCAGCACAAGACGGGGCGTTTTCATCAACCTTTGATGTGGAATCCGCCGTCGCAGCTAAGTCCTCCTCATCCATAAGATCTTTCATTGACCCCATGAATTGGATGTATAGGTCGATGTCCTTTTGCGGCGTCCAGGATGTTGTCTTCTTCATCAGGAACTGGCACATCAGCTTCACCCTGACCCTAGTCGTCACCTCAACCTCGAGCATGTCCAGCTCGTTCTTCTATGCGTCGACGCTCGCTTGAAGCGTCGAGATCTTCAGACGAGAAGACTCCTCCAACCTACTTGCCCTCAGCCTTATCTCTTCCTGCTCCTCCCCATTTTTCTGCAAAGACTTCTTCATGTCCTCCATGGCCTTCTTGCAGGACTCCACCTCGTCGCTCTTGGACTTTGCGTCCAACTCAGCCTTCTCCATTCTCTTCTTCATGGTCAGATGACCTTTCAGCAGAGAAGAGATCTCCCTCTTAGCCATCAGGAGATGTTGAGAAGACTGCACAAAAAATATAAGAGACGTGTCATTTAGAGAGTCGCAAACTATAGTCACAAGAGGGCATAATGTTTGAAAAGGGAAGTCGGAAGTTTATACCTGAAATAGGAGTTCCAGTCTATCCGACATCATGCGAGGAAGAGTATGTTCCTTAATCCTTTCCATTGCGCTGGGAAAGAGGAACCTGTCTGCTTCGGGCCATATGGACCGTTCCAGCAACAGGAAGTCGCTTGGGACGGTCACAGCGTAGGAAGGCCCACTCTTGTTTGGAGGGGCCAAGAAATCAGTTCTGCGCGTCTTGGACGCGACGTCCTGTTCATCGTCCAAATGAACGACGACTGCCGTGTCCTTCTTTGCTGATGCTGACGATAGAGGCGTCGCGTCAGCCGAAGATTCCCTCTTGCGTTTGCGCAGCATCTCAGCTAGCGCTTGACCGTCCAAACTCCACCTAGGACGCGACTGTGATGAACCTGTCCAAGAATACCAGAGGAAGTTAGTAACGCAAGAACCTTCCTTAGAAAATCCTACTTGGAAATAAAAGACAGATGGACTAACCAGATGCCATGGATGAACAACTATCTTGAGAAGCAAAGAGAACCCTTCTGAACTGCCTGTCGTCTTCTGACACCTTCAGAAACCTGTCACAGAGACTCTGAGACTCGTCGCGATGCGACAGTAGGTTTGGATTAAGACCTGCAGGAGAAACGATGTAAGAATGGTGTTAACGACACGTCACAAACTTAGAAAAACTGGAAATTAACACACCTTCGGTATTCCAGCCACCGACCAGAGACGCCCCGGGTTCCCCTAACGACCTCTTCACAAAAACAAACCTGTTCTTCCAACCCCTGTCGTTTAACTGAATTCCCCCAACTAGAGGTTCTAACCTCGCCTTTGCATGTAGAGCTATCATATTCTTTGCCTTAACCCTAATTTCATAGTGCAACAGTAGGTCGTGAAGGGTGAAGGCCTCTTCCCAAGACGCTGTCACCCTGTCGATGACACTAAGAATCCTCCAGACTTGGGGCATGATTTGTCCAGGACTGATCTGGTAAATTTGCATCAAATCCCTTGCGAGGGGGGTAAAAGGAAGCCTAAGACCTATTTTGAAAGGGTATTCGTAAAGCACTACCCATTTTTTGGGACACGATTTTGGGGGTTCGTCAGGTTCGGCATTCCTAATGACAGTACTCTCAGGCAAATTTCCTAAGTCTAAAAATCTTAAAAGGTCCTCTTCTGACATCGTTGACAGTTCGTCCTCATTCTCTACCCTTAATTCTACAGCTTTCTCCTTTCCTTTCGACTTCTCTTGATTTTTCACAAAAGTCCTAATATTGCGTCTACTTGGAGCCATGAGAACAGTATGGGAAGAAAAGATAGAGCGAATCAAAGGAAAAAATGAGCGAGAAAGTGCAAAGTTACCTGGTATCAGCGGTCGATTTCCCGGCGGAGAGAATAAAGAGAGTTAAGGAAGTTGCCTTACTTAAAGAGAGAGAAAGATTTGATGAAATTGGAAGTGGGATTGAGATTGTTTAAAAACCGCCTTAGTTATTTATGCCGACTAAAAGCAATCATGACAATGGGACCAACGGTTATAATTAAAACGACATTTTAAACCAATAAACTACCTTTTTGCAGTTTGCGACTCTTGAGTTGCCAAAGATAAACCGTTCAAGAGGATTCCCTTTCCTTCCTTAAGTTCCCTTCGGAATTTTTTCTAAAAACTAACAAGTGCAAAGATTTAGCTTATGATTTTTTGATCTCCTGACGATTTAGACATAACTTCTTTGATTAATTTAAAGGAATTTTTTACAATTGTCTCATGGGCTTTGTATCACCCCGATTTCAACAATTGGGGGTAAACTGTTATGGCTGAATTTTTTACAAGTTGACATTGACGCAAGGACGCGATGACGCGACGACATGATAACCTACGGCACAGTGACGAAGGAAGTTGGACCTAAAGACATAGCAGGCAATGCGGAATTTGAAGCTGGAACATTAAATGAGTAACGGTCTGGCTAAATAAGGAAAGAGATTAACCAGCCATAAATTTAGCCGTTAAGAAGCATGGGTCAAGACGTTGGCACACAAGTGAAGGAGATCGCCGTGATTTAAGCTAAGAAATCAATGTAATAATGGGGAGATTTATTGTTGTATTCGTTGGAAAAAAGCCAAAGGAAAGAAAAGGCATATAAAAGAGAGAGAGATGTCATTTTCATGTTTTTTACGAAACATTGAGAGTAAGACACTAGAGTGAACTTGGCATTCTTGTAAGCGACACTCAGTCACAAAGAAAGATAGTGAACGATATTAGTTTGGTGGATCTCTAACCACCCGCGGTTTTTACCCATCTTCATTGTGGTTTTCTGCGTCACCATTTTTGTGTGTTCATCCCCTTTGACTCCCCTTTGCACTCTTTCGTCGCATTGACCTTGACATTATCTGGTTGACACGTCCCGCAAACTTCAATTTCATCGTTAGTGATAAATTTTAGCATAAACACTGCCTAACCCCATATATATAGATATATACTGAGTTATTAATAACTCTCTTTCTTTTCTATCTCTTCTCTTAACTGGCCACCTAGGGCCCTCTTGGGCTCTAGTTTCATTTGTTGATCTAAGTTTAATGTGTGACCTTGTAGGATCCGTTACATTGGGCTTTGGGTATATTTATTTACTAATCAGAAGTTCTATAGCTTTCTCTAGCAAGACGTATAGACGACCCAATATAACGAACTTAATATCTCTATAATATGATCCATTTTACATTAGTAATTGCATTTAAGTCGAGGACATAAATCCTTCACCTTGGAATTCCACTAGGGCCTGAGTTTGGTCATGAAATCATGGAGCAAGTGCAAACCATTCAAAGGTGAAAGTAAAATATGCTAATTTGAGAACAAGGAGAGCTCGAATTTAAGGATATGGATAAAGTTTTCTTCGTGTTTTACCTGTAAGAGGGTGAAAACATTTGGAATATGCGAAAAGTCAAATCTCAAGTTATTGGACCTTTTGATTTCGTGAAAAGTAAGCGACGTAACTTATGAGTTAGCTTTACTTGTAGAGAGTTACTTAAGGAGCACAAAGTTTTCCACCACCTGAGTTGATAAAGTATGTGCATAATTGTAGACACATAATCGTGTCTCCTAATTTAAAGATCCGAAGATGAAACATACCGTTGTCTTAGTTGGTCTGACTCAAGGGAAGATCACTCTGAAAAGCCATTCAAAATCGTTTCGAAAAGTGTTAAAGTCCTATTTTAAAGCCAATTAATTATCCATTTAATCAATTGTATTTTGAGCCTAATCCTTTGAAAAGCCCAATTAACTGTTTAATTATAATTAACTAAATAAAATAAATATTTTCAAAAGATAATTTAAAAGTTAAAATCAGATTTTATCCCGTAAAATCAAACACCTCGACACGTGGCATTGTGCCACACACTGTGCCACGCACTGCTCCGTGTTAAGCGCGGTTCTCTGCATGAGACGCGACTTTCTTTTCTTATATTTTTCAAAGCGTGTACCACGTGTACACTTTATACTGGGCATGCCACGTTATGCGCGTGACACATTAGCCGGCGCTAGGTGTCATAATATTTGCAAAGTGAGCAAAATATTTAAGCGTGACTTGGTTGACATAACAAAACTAATTGGAGTTTGATGAACGACATATTCATTATTTATCTTTCTTAATGTTCTTTATAAATTACTATCATGCTCTATTTCCATGGTCATATGTTCTTTTTCATAACGGTTTCATATTTTATTTTATCAATCAATTATACAAGTTTTTTTCCAAGTCAATACTATATTCTAATTGCACCGGCAATATGTTCTTTATATTCTTATTATATATTCTCTATAAGTTACTATAATGTCATAATTCCATGAGTCATATGTTCTTTTTTTCATAATGGTTTCATATGTACTCCCTCTGTTTTTTTTATTGTTCTCACTTAGAATCTTGGCACTATTCATACTTAGAGAGAATCTTCTCAATTTTTTCCAATTTATAAGAAAAAATATAGTCATGTGGGATCTTGTTTGATTCGTCTCAATTAGTACATTATTAATATTCACTCGTTATATTTTTTACTAAAATATAATGAAAAATATTTAAGTTCAAAAATGTGCATTGGAAGATGTGCACAGGAAAGTGAGAAAGATAAAAAAAAACAGAGGGAGTACCTTTTATCAATAAACTATAGTATAATTCTTTTTTCCAAGTCAATACCATATTCTAATTAAACTAGCAATATGTTCTTTATATTATTATTGGATGATTTATAAGTTACTAATGTGCTCTAATTTCGTAGGTCATATATTCTTTTTTACATATTATATTCTTTTTTACATAGATTATCAAAAAAATCAAATTTACATAAAAAATAACATTAAATATATCAAAATCTTAAAAGAACATACAAAAACACCAAACAAAACTTCATCTTCTACGTCATCACATTTAATTATTTATAACAAATAATAACAAAAATACCTGCACTAAAATAATATAAAAATACCTTCTCCTTCTATGTTGATTCCATCCAATATATTTTCGTCATTCTTAATCATCTCAAAATTCACAATCAACCATTATCGGTGTTATTTTTTATTATTTTTTATTTTTTTTGCAAAGTGAATGTAATCTAGTACTTCGTAATATTAGTTTCAATAATATGTCAAACTAAAAGATAACAATGTTCCCCAAAACAAAAACTAATAGATAATAGTAGTTTATTTTAAACAAAAAATTAATGTGATGGTAGTGGAGTTTTAAATATAAAAAAATCTTTAGCTGCAACTCGTGGGAGTAACTGTTGATCAGTTCTGCCATTTTTATTTTTTAAAATTTATTTAATTTTCTTTACTTGCTTAACATGATTGCTCTGCGTTTGATTTTGGTTGCTCTACGTTTTGTAGCATGACCACGCTCCTCTACATATGTATAAACAAATTTGCGTCCCTCACAACCTCTTAATCCAATTTCTTCATCTTCACCAGTGGTGCTTCTTCCCTCTTTGTAAAATCAACAGTTCACAAGATTAGGGTTTTATCTTCATCTGCTATTGAAGGTCAGAGGTCTTTAGGAGGACAAAGAGTTCTGGTACGGTAGTACGGACATATGGTACCAAGGAGAGAGAGGAGGAGGAAACAGTCAAGAGCGAGTGCTGAGAGAGAAGAAAGGTTGGGGAAATAATGCGAAACTCTAAATCATTGACGCAATTACAAATCCATTAATGATACGAGTGACCGCTGGATTTCGCTCATCCAATGTTTCATATTTCTTCTCACTTCTCATATAAAACACCTTTCTCACCGGAACTCAATTATATATATATATATATATATATATATATATATATATATATATATATATATATATATATATATATATATATATATATGGACACAGGTCAGTACATTAACTCGATCAAGACCTTTCAGTCATGACCCTGAGCTAACTTAGGAATTCAATATTTCACTAACGTGAGAAGACAGTCGAGAAGACTGCTCTTATCACTTTGAATTAAATGAGTCTTTTTGAAATAAGGAACTTCAAAACTAAGAGATACCAATTTCTCCAATGAAACTTCTCACCCCATAGTAACATCTGAAAGAGAAAAGATCGGGTACGCCTAAAAACCTAAAACAGATTCGTGAACAACACAGTTACAATTTTTTTTTAAGAAAATAGATATCCAAGCGGATTGGCTGTTATAGTTGATGATGCATGAGGAGTCTTTTTATGGTCGTTCTTCCTTCAATGACCCACATATCTATGATTCTTTTCTCTTAGATAATGCAACAAGCATTAGTCCGTAGGGCCTATAGAAAATAGAGGTTGTAGCACAAGTACTATTGTGCACTTACGTCACTTGGCTCGTGCTCGTTATTCAGAGCCAACAATTGGCTGCCAGATTTCGGCCCGCAACTAGAAGAAGATCACTTCGGGGATCACTGCGGCGTGACTGAATGTAGAGCAGTCCGCTCTTACAGCCTTTGATCAGTAGATTATTTAGAATCTTTGGAAGACCGGTCAAGGTAGCTTACTTGCTGGACATTGCACTAGATGCACATGTAGTCTACGTTGTCGTCCCAGAATTCTACTTTGGTCTCCACTAGGCGAATCGGTCGGGTTAACTCAATGTAAAGAAAGCTCATTAGGTCAAAACTAAGAGAGCCCTTACTAATAGAAGAGTAGCGAACATCTGGTAACTTCGTGCTGTAAGACGACAGGTTGGTAATGAAAGGCAATGTACTAAGAAAGCGCAACTCTATTAGCCCTTTATATGATATGGAAAAATCTGGAATAAGAAGAATCATCCTATAATTCTTCGTATCTAAAAAGTATCCTCCTCCCTTTGGTCCATTACCTTTCCAATAAGTCTTGGATTAAATCTTAATCGCTGTGTCCGCTTCTAGTAGCTAGTAGGTCTTCCCGGATCGGATAAGGCTTCGATAAAGAAGTGAATCAGTCCGAAATGCTATGGATAGATAGTTTTAGCCAATATCAAAGGGTTTTTTATTCCATGTATTTCCCTTGTTGAAGGTTCATGACTGGGACTAAATTGATGAGCAATTGGCAAGGAATCCACCTAATAGCCATTTTCCAGGGAGTCCTTCTTAGCAGCTAGTGTTATACTCTTACTCTTGTGCACTTTCAGGTACCCCTAACAAAATAAGTATCATGGTTTAGTAGCAGCAAGATTGGTACCAGCAAGAATACTGCACGGTTCAAACCACCAGTGAGAGTGACATTTAATATCAAGCAAACAACTGATTATATTTAATAGCAAACAAGCCCTTCTCCAATAACCTATTCTCAATCAATAACTAAGAGCGCATTCTTCCCATTCGATGCATATTATAGGAAAATCTTCTTCAATGACTTCACCATCAGTTGATTCTTCTACCATTAAGACTCTTTCAGCGGAAACGAACTTAAGAAGTTCAAAGGGCCCTTGTCATGAAGAGCTTAAGACGAAAGGCAAACACCAAGAAAATTTACTCGTTCAAAAAGACCCGAGAGTATAAGGAATTCTTTTCTTTATATTACACTTGTAAAATAAATAAAGGAAGAGTTCCAAAAGCTTCACTTTAGCAATTACATACCTGAATACAAGCACTAAGTAAGTAAACTACCTTGTCGTGAAAAGGCTCTAAGACACTGTTCACAACCTAAAAAGAAGATGTGGAAAGACATAATTCAATCTTCTTATTTGCATGAAGAATGCCCTTATAATACTAAGGGTCTAAGACACTGTTCACAACCTTAAAATAAGATGTTCAGCTAGTACGAAGTCTTTTCTTCAGGGTCTAGCCCCCGCTTATGCAATACTACCTCCGTTTCATAATACATGCACCATTTGCTTTTTCACGTATTCCAAGACATTTATTTGAACATTAAGATCTCTAATTACGTATAAGTAAAATTTACAAAAAGTATAAGACACTGTTCACAACCTTAAAATAACATTAATATCAACTTTTTGTAAATTTTACTTATACGTAATTAGAGATCTTAATGTTCAAATAAATGTCTTGGAATACGTGAAAAAGCAAATGGTGCATGTATTCTGAAATAGAGGTAGTATCTGAAATGGTGCAAGTTAACCCTAGATTATAGAACTACTCACTCATAATTGAAATAACAAAGCAATTGAGAAATAAATTAAAAGATATAATAATAAAGGAATAGAGGAAATTTGAAAAACTTAATCTTTACACTAATGGAAAAAATGTTATATGTCACAACACAACCGTTACGGCCCTTAAGATAACCGAAGCGGTAAATCCTCGAAATTTCGCGAGCTCTCTTGCCGTTCTTTTCGCGAGTGCTCTCGCCGTTGATTTCGAAACTCCGACATGAATTTGCTCTCCGTTGTTTGGGATCTGAACTGAAGCTAATGAAGCGAAGGCCGTTGATTTCTCGAACATACGAAGGTTTTATTTCCCGAACCCCAATGATGCAAACATCACCGCTGTCTTCATTGAACACCAACCAACATCGCCGGCGTTACTTGTAACCTAGATCTAGGGTTTCCTGATTATCAGATAGTTTGGGAGAAACTATCAGATCTCGTTTTTCATTTAAAGGTGCGATTTTGTGCTTAAAGCCTAATCTTTTTGCTGAAATTTATGTTCTTATGCTGTATAATTTGGTTTAATTTTTGTCAATTGGTTAATTGGCAGGTTTAATTGATTGTTGAATTTGAATTTGACAGGAGTATAAGCTGAAGAAAGTCCAAAAATATTTGGAGGAGAATTAGTAGGAATTAAGATGAAGAACTTTGAACGTTTAGCGAATCTGGCTCTTGCAGGTTTCTATCTATTTGGTTTTTAATTTCTATTTAGTGTCTGTTGTTTGAGTTTGTTTCATTTTTGATTTAGTGCTAGATTTTTCAATTGTGTGATATTTAGTGCTAGTTTTTAGTTAGTTACGTAATTGTAGTAATGGGTATGAAATTGGTTTCTTGAGTCTGATGTTAATTATTTAGAGTTTCTTGCTACTTGGGTGTGCTCAATAGATCAAGTCACTTAGTTTTACAAATGTATGATATTACAATGAGATGGACCACATTATGCTTTGCAGAATTAATAATCTATGAAGATATAAATTATATGGGTCAGAGTTTCAAATTTTCTGCTTTCTCAACATAGTTGAACATATCTTCAATAATAAGCTATTATGAAGCTATGATGCGTTGCTACTTGTTACTCATAAAGTTTATAGAAAATCATTGCAAGTGGATTGTTGGAAACTTGCAAGCTATGATAGGTGTTATTCATCCAAATTTATGATGAGATTTTTAACTGTTTCAAATGTGCTTGAGGAATTATGTTTATTGTCCCTTATTGACGTAGGAGCTTAAGTGTTTCTAGGTGACATCACTTTTTTTTTTTTTTTCCAATCCACTTTTGCAGATATGAACGTGAAGTTAATCAGGGTCAGCATACTGCAATTAAGAGAATTTTAGAAGGAGACGCATCACCTTATTCCATGCTGGTGCTATGTGTCTCTGAAAATAGTAGCCATTCCAGAATAGCACCGACTCATGGTGGTACTCAGTATGTGCCCAGTTGGATGTCTTGCTATCAAAACAACTTGCTGCAGAAAAGTTATTTGTGGGACAAAAACTAGGGTATTGCATTTGTCCTGTAGATATGTGGAGCTGGTTTAAATGGCTTGGATGGACCTGTATCTCCCCTCAAGGTTTGTTTTCCTTCTGGTACGGTTTTCTTCAAGATTTAGAATGGTTGAGTACTTCCGATTTGTTCTCAAAGGGTTTCTCAGGACTTCTACTTAAATCTCAGGCATCATTGATAACGTGATATGCTCTTTGTTTTATAATGTGAGTGTTATTGATGTCTATGGTTGGTGAAGGATATGAATTTGTTATTTCTTTGCTTCTTGATGAAAATTTGTCTGAAAATTACTCCACAATTGGTGTATATACCAACTTACTCATTGATGCTTAATCTCAGATGAAGCTAAAGCTGAGTTTGAATAACATTTAGAGAGGGAAGATTGGACTTTGCAAGCTAGAAGGAAGTATTTCCTTACTAGAAATTACTCCAGAAATGTTTGTTTCGCCATTGGTAAAAAGTATGCTTTTAAGGCTTTCTAGTTTCCCTTTATGTAATATTTCTCAAATAGTGTATATTTAGCTTTCTATCTTCAGGATTATGTAATCTTTCCTTCAGATTATAATCTTTAATACTTCTGTGAAAGGCAATCTGATGTCTGAAATTTCAAATAGGTGTTGCTGGTAATGGATTTCATATAGTTGGTGCTCGTACCAGACAGCCCTTGCTTGAAACTGAAGTCAATATCAAAACACACTATTATTTGGAGTAAATTTAGGGGGAGGAATTATGTGAAACTATATATTTCTCAGTAAAGCATTTCCTTCTTTGCTAAGTAACTAAAGGAGGTTATCTAGAGGTTGGTGTCCAAACATATGGATTTGGATCCTGGACACATGGTTCAACCGGGACTTGGCAGTTGCCGGACGTGTGGTGGTCAAACAAGTGCAAGATGTTAAAAATATGATGTTAAAATTATAGTTGCTAATATTTTTATGTATCTAATTATTTATTCTTATGATTTAGTTGAGCATAATATGCTTAATAAAATGAGTATTGATATATACTATTGATTTTGTATCAATTAGTAATGAAAAAATGCAAAAATAAAAATGGTTTTGGGCCAAAATCACAACAGTTAATTTGCTTTTGCTTAATTGTTGCACTTCTGACCCAAAATCGCAGTGGTAAATTATTAATTGATCCGTATTAAGACTGGATTAGTTAATGTTTGGGGACTATTGCTAGTCCAACCAATGCGGCCTAAAACCAGAGCGGTAAGCCCAGTTTCGACTGCAGCGGGTGAACTTTTTCCACTAGTTTTACTTGAATGAATAACTCCAAAGCAGCCAACTTGTAAAAATTAAGGTTCAATAATGTAGTTTACTCTCAAAAAGCTCTCTAAAAAGTAATACTAAAAAAGGAAATAATTGAAGTTGCAAAAAAATTGGGCGGACAACAGCTTGCACGGCTAAACAGAAAACCGCACTGGGGTGCACTATGGTGCACGGGTAAGCATTTTGTTCTTTTTTTCACAAATCTGCACGGGCAAGCGGTGATCCGCTTGGGCGCGTCCCTTAGTGCATGGGAAAGCGAAGTCTTGCTTGGGCGTGCACGCGTGACGGAATGTATTTCCCTGTATATTTATGGATTTTATAATATATATATATATATATATATATATATATATATATATATTTACATTTAAATATAATTTAGTTTTAAAATAATTTATTTTTTTAGAAGATTGACTATTTGAAAGTCAAAGGATTTGTTTTAAGCATTTAAGGAAGTTAAAATGTTTTGTTTAGACATGCTTTGAAAAATATTGAAATACTTTTTGGATTTGAAAAATGAGTCTAAATGGGCTTGAGGAACCCAAACACTAGTTGGATTAGCTAAAGGACTTCTAGTTGTGTTAGGAGTTTCAATCATCAATTCTACTCATCATGAAACTCCATTTACGTCCATTTGCCTTTTTCTAAGCCCACAAGTAAAAATTATATATAAATCCATTAAATCCAAAATTTTTCCAGCACATAATTTTCTCTCTCTTCACTCCCCTAAAACTGGCGCCGTACTTCTCTCTTCCTCTGTCACGTTTTTCCTCCTTTCTTTCTTCTCTTCCAAGAAATGATATCTTCTTCAACAAAAACCTACCTTTCTCAATCAAACCACCGCCGACCACCGTGCATTGTTGTGCCGCTGCCACCTTCTCACGCCGGCGTCCCCTTGTCTTTTCTTTCCTTTGTTTTGGTTTGATTACCTTTCTTCCTCCTCAAGTTGTATTTAAATATTATGTTTTAAGATTTGTTTTTAGTTTAATTATATTTAGAGGCTTTAATTTGATGATTTGATTATGAATCTATGATTAAATAATTTATGTATTGAAGAAATAAAAATCCAGATTGAATTATTATGTTTAGATGGATTTTTAATGGATTTTTAGGGTGTAAAAGTTTGGAAAATCATAGTAGTATTTATAAACTATAAAATTGATTATGTTTACAAGTTTAAGTATGTTTAAAGGGAATTTTAATAAATTATATGTTGCTGAAATTTTAAAAAAATATATTATTAATGAAGTTTGTAGGATTTTAATGACTAGTATAGTGGTATTGTGCTAGGAAGTATTAGCAATTGAAGTTTTATTGATGGAAACAACTTTTAAATATTTTTAAAAGAGGTTTAAATTATTTTAAAGTTGTTGGAAATTATTTGAGTATTGATTATAAATTTTTATTGATTGTTTTAGTCGGAGAATTCTCTCTAGGCGATTTTGAAGGTTGTTAGTGACCTATCAATTTGTCTACACAACGTACGTACCTATGTGTTGATTGATGTAGTATTATGATTTTAAGAAAAAAAAAGTTATGTAATATCATGTATAGGAACTATGTGAGTTTATATATGATGGTTATTTTGTTGGATCTTGCATGTTAATGCCTTTGTACGAACATGTTAAGTATGAGATTTGGTTATGAGATTTATATCATGTTTTGTATGAAAGATTGATGCAAGCATGTTGGTTGGGAATTTTATTTTATTAATTCACATGGGAGAATTAGTATACTTATTGGTGTGGATTATGATTGAATCATGTTGTTCACTTTTGTTATTATTTCACTACTCTATGAGGACCGAGGGTCTTATTTGGTAAGTTGATATTTTATACCTCTGAAAGGTAAGTTGGTTGTTGGCTAGGTTCAACAAATAAGGAAGGTTGGATTAAAGAAGGAATTAATCTTGAGTTGTAGTTGTGTGATCACTTATCTAATCCTAAGATAAAAATAAAAGTTGTGATTGTTTGATTAGTATTATCTGTGTTGCTTGTATGTCATAACAAGTAATAAAGGTAAATCATGTAAAGTGGAACTTGGATAGTAATAAAACGAGTAGGTCTCGGCCTGCATCACACAGGTGGTTCCGAGCCTACCCCAAACTGATAAGCTCTAAACTTTAGGTTGGTGCATGTCTGAAGTTGGACAATCAGGAGTTAGGGTACATGGTTAGCGTGTCATGGCTTTTTCTGGGTTCGGATTGATCAATGTTCCTATTTGTATTTGAAAGATTTCTCGATATCGTAGGTCATGAGAATACGAAATCGCGCCCGTATTTCGTCTTCCAAGAGAAGGCTGGTTTTAGTTAGACAACTTGGTCCAGTGACTATTCCATTTAAAATAATAATAATGTTGTTAAAGATAGTTCAGTAAAAGTTTTCTGCAAGTTATTATGTTATTATTTATCACTGTTTACTATTTAATAGTATGAGGTTAGGATTGTTTATTTATTTGTTCTGTAGTACTCAACTTTGCTCATTACTTGCTTTTGTTTGTGTGTGTTGATTACAGTTTTGCCTTATTAATCATGTGATGATCCATTCTTGGTAAGCAAACTCTCTAGTGCATTTTCAACTACAAGTGTGAAGATGATGCATCATGCGATTAGGGATTCGGTTGTGTAACTTGTTGATTTATTATCGTACTTTAGTTGATACACTTTATATTTATTTTGGTCTAAAGTTAACGTTTAAGTTGTTGGTTGATTTTAAAGTTAACTTGGTTATTTAAATTTCAATTCTATAGTTTAGTCATATGTTTTCCGCTGTGAAATTCTGAATAAGCAGATACGTCATCACATTGCAATAAATGCTTTGATGATTCTCTAATATTTTCTATTGAAAAGGTATTTTGAAAATGTAACAGCCCGAATTCTCCCGACCAACTTACAGAGAATTAAACACAGCGAAAGAGACTCTGGTCGAGATAACTCTAACTATTACTATCACACTCACCGAACTACATCAGAGAGTGTGGAACTCAATTCCCAACTCTACTCAATTTAATTAACTATTACAATTACACCCTGATTCACACACTTTATTCTCATAATAATTCTATAGAAAATTCGGTAGAGCTTCCTTTGAAAATAGGATAACTCCAAAGCGAGAAAAAATAATATGAACCTGTTACAATTTCAATTTATAAAATATTTTCAAATCCCAAAGCTTATCAACCTCAACGCTTTCGCGAAGCAACATCTAATAGAGAATCAAAAGCACTAACGACTCTTAAATAGAAAGATATATCATAAATAATAAACGACCACTATTACAAAGTCAACTGTCCTCACTTCGGTAACAACTACAATAATGCTCCAGCTTGTATTAGCTTCAACTTGCAAAAGGCTAACTTATAGCTTCAACCTGCAACATTTAGGAAAACTGTCATCCACCAAGTGACAGGCCACAAAAATGACAAAACAACATATACACATCAGCAAAGCTGAGTACTAACCCGTAAACAAGAGTAACACATGTTTTGGTGCTTTTTACTGGAACATGACTCAACAGTCACACTGTCACATCATGCATCACATCAATTTATATTGAACACATACTTATTATATCTTTATTTGATTGTTTCTTTTGGTACTACACCATCATTCACATAATAACATATGCAACAAGACTACTTCCAAGCAATCATAACAGAGACATATTTCATATATATTTAATTAGTCTTCCAAACATATTACAATTCCTTATGAGGAATCTAAGTCAACCAATTGTGATATAGATGATATCATTTATTTCCTTTAATCGACTTCTTATCAGAAAACCAAACTTATGTCTTGATACTCTATCAATCATTTTCTTATACTTTTATACACAAAACTTTATCAGCAACAAATAACATAACTTTTACTATAATGATTCCTATTGGGAATCCAATAACAAGATGCAATTCCTTATCGAGAATCCAACGTCATAATAACTTACCACGATATGCTTCCTTATCAGGAAACCAATATCGATATTCATATTCAAATATTGACTAAACATTCATAACTTACCTGATATGATTCCTTATCAGGAATCCAATATCGAAACAACTTTCATACTTTGAGATAACATTCTTTATAACCAGGGGGAAAGAGAACCCGACGGAGGAGACAAAGCTTACACTCCGACAATGGGGGTCGTCACCCAACCATTCGCTTTACTTTTGGCCAATAACCGCGACTAGTCCGGAGTACATTTTTTTCCACTGATAACATCAGCCATCCATAGGTTTCACGTTACCTGAT